>NC_082382.1:6703618-6754909 GCF_031168955.1 Gadus macrocephalus | reverse complement strand
TTTAAATGAATGAGCACAGCAAGTGCGACAGAAAGAGTGACACGCCACTCTGCTGCCCAGGGATAGCTTAACAACGACAACCCACACAGCAGAGAAATAATGGCAAAAAATAGATTTACTTGGAGTGTTACTTTCTTTGGATGTCTCATGAAGGTTTTCTTACTGCATCACACATTTGATGCACATTGGGACTACCTTCCTAAAAGGTAAAGTTCTCATCCAATCCATTGCAACAACCAGCCTAAAAATGACAAGAAAGTCATCAAAGGAATGGTATTGAGATCCTTCCCTTCAAATACGGTCCACTGGTGAGTCCAGGAATGAGGTACGAGAGCTCTTTTTCGGCTGGGCCTGGGAGCTTTGTGATTAGTGGTGGTATCAGGTGGTAGACAGCCTGCTTCTTTTTGATAAGGCCAATGGGTGGAACAGTCCCATTCATGTCCACGTCATCGATGCGGTGGCCCAAGGGGGGTTCCTAATGTAGGACAACAAGTTGGTTTGGAGAAAATAATATCTATAAATTTTGTTTTTATATGTTCTGGTCGTATTAGTTTCCCGTTTGAGCGAGGAGGTGAAGATAGATTAAAGTTTTCCAGGGTGATATAATGTGTATGGATAGTTATTGACTATACCTTATTTCCTCTCAGACGTGAGCCACAGTCGGAGCATGAGCGTTGTCATTATTCAAATAAGAATGATGAGTCAAGGTAGAGAAGAAGTTGGATTACAAATACAAAATGTTCGTTGAAATGTTTCAGGGAGCTTAATAGGATCATACTTAATAATATTGATTGTACCGGTGACATAAACTGAGCTCCTTTACTCAATTTTCTATTATGTTTCTACTATCTTAAGAGAGAGAGATGGAGAGAGATGTGCACTGTACGATATTAAAGAAATGATGTCACCCCATTTCCAAACATTGCTCTGCTCATACTCAGTGCAGTGAGATTGTTTGGGCCCAGTCAGCATTTTGGCCACCAATAACAACCCTAATGGCCGATGTCTGGAATCTCTGCTCCTTGTTTCTTCAGGGTCTTTATCATTAGATAATACACTGATTCGAATCATTTGATTTGAAGAAAAGATATGGAAAGATCTAAATGGTAAATATTTTTCTGAACTTTTTCTGAACGCTAAATGCCCAGATGAAGAACACTGTTCATATGAGTAGGTCGAAATAACTAAACAAAAGTACCAAACATTGTGCTGATCCCAAAATGTGTGTAACATAAATCCAGCTTTGAATTTTGTGAGTTGTGGTATGCAACAAAATATAATAATATACTTGGCCTTTAATAAAATCCATAGTTCTATCTCTCGAATTGATCGACTTCAATTTGTGTCCGCATAAGAAGCATTCAGTCAGGGCAAATCTAGTCGAAAACTTTACACTGTATTTCTGGATTAATAATTATATTTCATATATTGATATAGCCTGTTGGATTAATAATTATTTTTCATAGATTGATATAGCCTGTTGGCCACTAATAACTATATTTGATATATTGATATAGCCTGTTGGATTAATAATAATATTTAATATATTGAAACAGCCTTTTTTGATTCATAATTATGTTTCATATATTGATATAGCCTGCAAATGCAATAGACAAATGCAGCAGTCGGGCAGACCAACGCGGGCGGTGCATTCTGGGTAGTCTGATAAATCACAATGGCGGAGTATCAACAAGGCTCACAGAACATCCTCTTCGCATGGTTCCTTTTAGCACTTATTCAACAAGTATGCCTAAATGTGGCAGAGGACCTGACCTGGGACCATAACGGCTATGTGTTGTACTGTCCGTGCATGGGTAAATCCGTTTTGCATGTTCTTAAGTGTCCCTTTCTGGGTGTAACGTGACATTCTCGCATGGTATAAATCGAAGTAATCTAACATCTAAAGTGTTTATCAAGTTTATAAGGAGACTCCTCTGTCGCTTTGTGTCATCTTCATTGCATGAAAAGCAATCAACGAAGAAATCCTGTTGTGTAATTCTTCTTACAATGCGTCCACCACACGGCTCCACTGTGTTGTATGTACTTTTCCTGTTGATAAACTGAACTTTAAGACTAGACTTTTCCTTCAGTTGTGTCGTCACGGACCTCCCGGACTGCACATGTACAACTATATGCATCAGGACTGCAAATGTACAACAATATGCATCAGGACTGCCCATGTACAACAATATGCATCAGGACTGCACATGTAAAACAATATGCATCAGTGTATGGGTTTGTTTGAATATTGGCTCATTTGAGTTCTATTTCTCCGCAGGTCGCTTCGGGAACCAGGCTGATCACCTGCTGGGCTCTCTGGCGTTCGCCAAAATGTTAAACCGCACCCTGGCAGTGCCTCCATGGATCGTGTACCGCCACCACGCACCCCCTTACGTTAACGTAGGCACCACACTCCCCCTTACCTTAATGTAGGCAACACGCACCCCCTTACCTTTATGTAGGCACCACTCTTGGTCAGGTTTGGTCACTGAATGTGGGTCAGTGATATATCATGGAAGCATCATGGATGCTTCACTAATACTACTAACTCATATGATTTGACTTCAATAGATGGTAGCTCTGTTATTCGCAATCAGTATTTTTTTGTCAATAGTTTATAGTTATTTTATACATGTTTATTTTGAAATGATATACGTCAAGAAGATGTACCCTATATCAGTTGCAATTTTTGACACATCTTTTGATCACTAACTTCAGAACTCTTAAGTATACATCTTCATCTGTGTGTCTCTTCTCGGCCATTAGACATTCATCATACGAAACGATGAGTCCTAAACGGGAGGAGGGGGGGCTCGTGTGATTGGCTCCAGTAAAAGGGGATCTGATACAGAAAGAAATATATTGCTCTTCTCCAGCCCCTGTTGCAGAGCAAATTCAAATCGCCGGCAGAACGGTCTGGGGGTACCCAGTCTAACACCGTAATCTATCTAAACTATAACCGCATTTCACATTAATCGCATTGCATTTGCTGCTTTACCAACGTTGTCTATGCTGACTTAGGGTGCGGGATGTTCAATATCAATAAGGTTGAGTTCATAAGGCTAACATTATCTCTTTTGAGTCAACAATAATTTTGGGCAGGTGTGTTTGAGCACAGTATATCATGCTAAACATTGGTAAACTCCAGATGTCGCCGACCGTCTTCTCTGTGCCAAATATCCCGCTGCTTCGGGTTTTCCTTTGTAGGCGCGTTGAGAGGAGGAGCGGGCGAATCCGTGTGCATGTATCAGTGATACTTGGGTTGATATAATAAGTGGCATTGTACCCGCGCACCATTGGCATGTATGCGCGCTTGTCTCTGCGTGCGTGCGTGTGTGAACGAGAACGGCATGGAGAAAGAGTGCTTTGCGGAGATGAATGAAGGGAACGATATTTATCTTGCAAAATCGCGTAAAAAAATTAATAAATAAAAGCAGAATCAATTTGTGGTGCTCAGTGTTGTTTCTGTGGCTGTGCCACACATTGGTCTATGTATGAGAAACACTGTCGTTCTATTCTTCATACAACAGGAGTCTGTCGTTCTGTTCCTCATACAACATGAGTCTGTGTCGTTCTGCTAGGTCCATGAACCCTACAGCCAGTTCTTCCAGCTGGAAGCCCTCTCTGCATACCACCGTGTGGTCAGTCTAGAGGCTTTCATGCAGCATTTAGCTCCTCAACACTGGCCACGGGGCCGGAGAAACGCCTACTGCTTTGAAACGGCTGCACAAAGGAGTTCAGACAAGAAATCCTGCCCCATGAAGGTGAGACTTGAACAAATGGTTGTATAATTGATAACTGGTGAGTTAGTGATGACTTATAGTGGACTTTGGAACTCCCCCTCCTGGTGGCTGAATGACAAACTGCCATATCTTTAGGAAAAATGGTCTGTAACTTTTATTTATGGTCTTTTTTGCAGGACGGGAACCCGTTTGGTCCATTCTGGGACCATGTCGGAGTGGACTTTGACAAATCCATATTGTTTGGTGGCATTGCGTTCAGTGCATATCATCAACCTCAATGGATTAAGAAGTGCGTTTTCGATTGAGCTTGCCTATCATTCTCACACTATAAAATAAACCACGCGCAGTGTAGCGTTTGATTTCCGTTGTGTCGGTAGGACTTCTTTGAATAATTTAGAAGGACTACTCTTGTTATTTCTTCAAACATTTTCTCTCCGCTTGTCTCCCCGACTCCTCCTCCTGGCCTGAGTAGGTACCCTTCCTCAGAGCACCCGGTGCTGGCCCTTCCGGGGGCCCCTGCTCAGTTCCCGGTGCTGGAGGAGCACGTGTGGCTCCAGCGCTACCTGGTGTGGTCTGACGGCATGTCCGCAGACGGGGAGCGGCTCATCGCTGCCCATCTGGACCGCCCGTACGTCGGCATTCATCTGAGGATCGGCATTGACTGGGTGAGACCAACTAGCTCAGCGCTAACTAGTGCTGGAACAAGTATTCCCAATCATATGTTTTATCGGGTCATACATCGATTATAATGTTGATCCTCAAGGAATTGCTTTAGGCTTTTATCATGTTATAAAAAATACATACACATTTTCTAGATTTCAGAGTCCAAGTATGTGATTGGTTATTATACTCATCATCCAATAAATAGAAAAGGACCATGTTACGTCATTTTATTAACATTTGTTAAGTTATTCAAACATCTCCTCCTCAATTCGTCCATGAATCTTTATTGCAGCAAAATGCTTGCAAAATGCTGGAGAAGGGGGATGCTGGCCCCCACTTCATGGCGTCCCCCCAGTGTGTGGGCTACAGCCGGCAGAACGCCCTGCCTCTCACCTTGACCATGTGCCTCCCAAACCTGACGGAGATCCAGAGAGCCGTGAAGCTCTGGGTGGGGAAGACCTCTGCCCGCTCCGTCTACATCGCCACCGACTCAGAGTCCTACAGCAAGGACCTCGAAAAGCTACTGGAGAAGAAGGTGAATCCACTGTGCCACTATTCCGTTACGTTTCGTATGTACGTTCAGTGTTTCCCATACATAGACCAACGGATTCGCCCGCTCCTCTCAACGCGCCTACAAAGGAAAACCCGAAGCAGCGGATATTTGAGATTAATGTGAAATGCGGTTATAGTTTATTTATATTATGGTGTCAGACCCCAAGCCCGTTCTGCCGGCGATTTGAATTCGCTCTGAAGCAGGGACTGGAGATCGGGAAGTGGGCCGGTCCACTTTGAAATGTATTTTGTGCGCGATTACGCGAATGAGCAAACGCAAAATGTAAAGGTGTATAGAATTGAGATAAAGGTGTATAGAGCAGTAGAGCAATAGGTGTATAGAGCAGTAGGTGTTATTGAAAGGTGTATAGAGCAGTAGAATTGGGTTCCTTACACTTCAAGCCGATTTGAATGATTTTCATCCTGTCCACTAGTTTTGATTATTAGCTAAGAATCTGGTGCAGAACCAATTATTATATAGGGATCCAGGCAAATGGATCTTGGTCTGTCTACCTGTTAAGTTCCATATAGGTGAGGTAAAGGTCAGGTTTCAGGGTAATCTGACCAACCTACTCAACTTTAACCTAATGCCCACCAACCTAGTGCTTAGAGCCAATATGTCAGCTGGATTAATCAAGCCAACTGCTAGACGGAGACGGCCACAAGTGTGTGACTCGTATTCTTTATAGTAGGCAAGGCAACTTTATTTATATAGCACTTTTCATACACAAGGCAGACTCAAAGTGCTTCACATATAAACATTGTTATACAATAAAATAAAATAATAGATAAGTAAAAGAAAACATATGCAAAGAAATTAGTAAAATAGAAAGTGCAATGTATTTAAGATCAGATCAACAGTCTCTCGGGTATCCGCGTCGGGACTCCAACCCGACCTAAAAGGAACTTGGTACTTTCTTTGGGACTCCAACCCGGATTCTAGTAACCCTTATCCTTTCTCTCTGGTATCAGATCTTTTTTTTTTTTTTGTAACTGGCAAGTCATTCTAAAATTTTGTTTGATAAACCTGAAATGCCAAACACTTTTTTCATTCATAGCCTTGATAAACGCGAGCCATATGCACATCGACCATATCCCTAAAAAAATAAGTTTGAGTGACACTATTGTTCAGACCAAATCTGCCAAACTGAAAAAGCCCTTAATATAATTCCTATTGGTACTAACTGCTGTCCGGCTTGTTGCAGGTGAAGGTGGTGACTCTCCAGCCAGAGCTGGCCCAAACGGACCTCTACATCTTGGGCCAGGCGGACCACTTCATTGGAAACTGTGTCTCCTCTTTCTCTGCCTTTGTGAAGAGACAGCGTGACGTCCATGGCCAGCCGTCCTCCTTCTTTGGCATGGACCAACCTGGGAAAGTCAACAAGAAGGAGGAGCTATGAAAATTAAAAATGTATTGATGATTTAAGTGACCAATGAGGACAGGTTATGATGCGTTTGTTGGGGAAAGGGTTTTTGTTATCAGTCGGACAGTGCGGGTAAACATGTGGCTTGTTGAAAATGGCGAGGACTGCACTGCCATCGAGAGTCATTTAGTTTACCTTGCTTGGATGTCACCAGACACCTGAAAAATGTTGCTTTCTATTGCACTTCAGTTAAGAAGTGGTATCCTCATATTCAGGTATACATAGTTGGCTTTTTTTAATGTAAAGTTTTTCAAAAAATGTTTTGCATTACTGTAATTTATTTCGTTTTTAGCTGAGTTTACTTTACCAACTGTCTGAAAGACTGGTTGTGTGTCTCACTATTGCAAGACACTTTTGACATACAATGCACTTTTGGTGGACATTCCAGCTGATTTCTATGCATTAGATGCATACCATCACAACTAGCACAAACTGTTGCACACTACAACTACATTCTGCCAATTACTGGTCTTCTTAGGGTTTATATCACTACAATAGTCAGTGTTACTATGTAAATGCTATGAATAATAGTAAATGTCGTAGCCACTCTCCCCAAGACCTTTTGCTCTTCCAACCTTCCTAGAATTATATATTTTTGAAGAGGCCCTTTCAAAGTTCTAATGTTGCCCACAGTGCTTATAGAAGGTTTTCCCTTACAAGATTAAGGTTGGGCGCAACGTCAGGAATAGGCAGTGCCATTTCAACAGATTTTTACTTTTAGATTGGGGGGTACTGCAATTGAACTTGACGTTTCTCACTTTATCGCCTAAATGGAATCTGATGAACCTGTTTTAGTTGTAATTTTTTTTTTGTACAAAAAATCAATCACCTTGAATAAATTGTTAAATAAAAACTGGATTTGTAAACTGGAGCATGACGTTTCTTTCCATTTTTAATATAGCCTATGCTGCAGAATTTAAGCTGATCCAATCAGCTGATGAGCCAGTCAGGAGAGCTTACTTCGGGTTGCCAGATTCGACGGGACGCGATTGTATCGGAAGTACTTGACCTTCTTTTATATTACTGCATGAATGTTTGTTCGTGGTATTTCTCTAATCTACACTATATAGAGAGAGAAAAAGAGTATGCAATATCCAATTCAGTAAACTTGTCCCAGCTCAAATTAATGTATGTTTCTAAGATGCTTTCGGGGGATAGAGATATTGAAACCTGGCATTTCCATCATTGTTGCCAGATTGGGCCCGATTTCTCGCCCACTCTTCTTGGCAGGTTGGGCGGAGAATCTGGCCCACTCTGGCAACACTGATCTCCATCCTGGTTCTCAAGGATGAACCGCTAATGGCTGCGGAGCTGAGGACTGCTAAGGCTGGCTACTGGTAATCTACAACCCACTGGTTACTCGTTGCCGGTCTTTTGTATATGTATATTGCATTGTTATCGTTATATCCACTTTGTTCTTTTCGTTATTTTTGTAAGTAGATTTACCTTAACGCTTACTAGATGAGCAACACGACCTGTCGGCAGGGTGTCTGTTTGCCGTTGCTAGGCCAGCTGGATGATTAATTAACTCAAGTATCGCTAGTGTGTGTGTGTGTGTGAGTGTGTGTGTGTCTGTGTGTGTCTGTGTGTGTGTGTGTGTGTGTGTGTGTGTGCGTGTGTGTGCGTGAGGGGTAAACGTTACTGGGAGTTGACGTGTGTGTGTTGGTAAACGTTACTGGGAGTTGACGTGTGTGTGTGTGTGTGTGTGTGTGTGTGTGTGTGTGTGTTGGTAAACGTTACTGGGAGTTGACGTGTGTGTGTGTTGGTAAACGTTACTTGGAGTTGACGTGTGTTTGATGGTAAACGTTACTGGGAGTTAACGTGTGTGATGGTTTACGATAACTTAAACTGGTGGTTGTGGCTACCAGTAAAACAACACCATCACGCATTAACACTACCTGGTCGTGTCAAGTTTGGCAATCTATACCAAACACTGTTTCGATGACACCTATTGCTAAGTATTTATTTGTATAATATGCCTGCATTTTAAACAGGTACACTGATACTGCCCTTGTGTGTTTTGTCAGAGATATCCCGGTCGAGCCATCCGCCCCTCATTGAAGTGTAACTGAAGCTGCTCTTGATTGTAGTGGGGATACGGAGGGCTCCTCCTCACCATGTCGAAGAGCAAGAGCCCCGAGTCGGTGAAGGTGGTTGTCCGCTGTCGGCCCATGAACGAGAAGGAACGGGCAACCAAGTTTGAGAGGGTCGTCACTGTGGATGTTAAACTTGGCCAAATTATTGTCAGGAATCCCAGATTGGCCTCAGCCCACGAACACCCCAAGGTCTTTACCTTTGACTCGGTCTATGATTCAAACTCCAAACAGATAGATCTCTATGATGAAACCTTCAGGCAGCTGGTGGATTCAGTTCTACTGGGGTTCAATGGAACAATCTTTGCCTATGGGCAGACTGGCACAGGTAAGACCTACACTATGGAGGGGGTTAGAAATGACCCTGAGAGGAGGGGGGTTATCCCCAATTCCTTTGAACACATCTTCACACACATATCACGCTCCCAGAACCAACAATACCTAGTGAGAGCTTCCTATCTTGAGATCTACCAAGAGGAGATAAGAGACTTGATTTCCAAGGACCAGTCGCATCGTCTTGAGCTGAAGGAGAGGCCCGACACTGGTGTGTATGTCAAAGACCTCTCATCGTTTGTTACCAAGAGCGCCGCGGAGATCGAGCGCGTCATGATCCTGGGGAACCAGAACCGGTCAGTCGGGTCTACCAACATGAACGAACACAGCTCGCGCTCCCACGCCATCTTCGTCATCACGGTCGAGTGCAGTGAGCTGGGCGTGGACGGAGAGAACCACATCCGGGTGGGCAAGCTGAACCTGGTGGATCTGGCAGGCAGCGAGAGGCAGGCCAAGACGGGCGCCCAGGGGGAGAGGCTGAAGGAGGCCACCAAGATCAACCTGTCCCTCTCGGCGCTGGGGAACGTGATCTCGGCGCTGGTGGACGGCCGGAGCTCCCACATCCCTTACCGCGACTCCAAGCTCACCCGCCTGCTGCAGGACTCCCTCGGGGGCAACGCCCGCACCGTGATGGTGGCCAACATCGGGCCGGCGTGCTACAACGTGGAGGAGACGCTGACCACGCTGCGCTACTCCAACCGGGCCAAGAACATCCGGAACAAGCCCCGCATCAACGAGGACCCCAAGGACGCGCTGCTCCGGGAGTTCCAGGAGCAGATCGCCCGGCTGAAGGAGCAGCTGGAGAGGCGCACGGGGAAGAGGAAGAAGAAGAGGCGGCCCAGGAGGAGGGCCGGGGAGGGCGGTCACGAGGGAGACCTGGAGGACGGAGAGACGGACGATGAGGAGGAGGAGGAGGAGGAGGAGGAGGGAGAGGGAGAGGGTGGCGACCAGGGGGACTACTGGCGGGAGCAGCAGGAGAAACTGGAGGGCGAGAGGAAGGCCATCATGGAGGACCACAGCCTCGTGGCCGAGGAGAAACTGCGGCTGCTCAAGGAGAAGGAGAAGAAGATGGAGGACTTGAAGAAGGAGAAGGAGGTTGGGGAGATGCTGTCCGCCAAGGTCAAGGTAAAGGCAGAAGGAGCATACGAGTCCTGTCTAAGACTACCGGGACATTCCCTGTGTCTTGTCTGAAATGGTTCTGTTGACGGCTACGTCTCAATGAGTAGGGAATACCTTGCTGAACAGAATATAGTAAGAAGTTCCAACGATAATGTCTCTAGTGTGTCTGTACTATCTCACACTAGTAGTCCCTACTACTGTAGTAGTATTCTTTGAAGAAGGGAGCAGATCACTAGAGTCAAGAAGGACGTATATTTGGTTTCAGTGGGTGAGGTTTGTTATGTATAATTATACAGAGCCAAGGCCACAGAGCCCTTTGCATGTACTTCGTTATAGGCTTGCTAGTAAAGCAGAACAAGTTAGGGCCTGGACATTGGTTCCTCTGCAGGCTAATGTAATGTGTGTGTGTGTGTGTGTGTGTGTGTGTTCGTGTGCGCGCGCGTGCCTGTCCATGCACTGACCTTCGGGTCTTACTTCCTGTGATCCATGTTTTATTTTTGTTATTGGAACTAAGCAAGATAGCATGAACTAGTTGAGCAGAGGGGATGCCCTTGGCTTCCTTGTATGTAACGGTGTGCTCTAATCCACCCTTCAGGCCATGGAGAGTAAACTCCTGGTGGGGGGTAAGAACATTGTGGATCACACCAACGAACAGCAGAGGATCTTGGAGCAGAAGAGACATGAGATCGCTGAACAGGTTAAAAAGTTACACTCGTTACTCGTACTACACCCGCTTTGGTTTCAAAGGCTCAATCATTTATAAAAAATGTCTTTTGCTATCGTCAAATGATGAGATGTGTGTGTTTGATTCTATGTGTGTGTGTGTGTTGGTGTGTGTGTAGAAACGGCGGGAGCGGGAGATGCAACAGCAGGTGGAGAATCGTGATGAGGAGACCCTGGAGCTAAAAGAGACGTACAGCTCTCTGCAGCAAGAAGTGGACATCAAAACCAAGAAGCTCAAGAAGGTAGCGCATCTCTTACCCCTGAACCCAAACCATTACTGGTTTCAATCGACAGTTTTAAGTTTTTTTTATCGTTCAATGTCCCATAGTTGTAGCTTTTGCGATACAGATTGCTGTTTCAACGTAACCCGTTTGCTGAATCCAGGCTCAGTTTGGGCCATAAAGCCTAAGTTTAGGCCACATTTGAGAAAATAGGTTTACCTCGTTTATATTGTTTTAGCAATTGAACGTGCTTGATGAGGAATAGTGTTAAGACAACCCAGTCGTTGTACCTCATTAATGTATGCCTGTGGTCCCCCCCCAGTTGTTTGCTAAGCTGCAGGCGGTGAAGGCCGAGATCCAGGACGTACAGGAGGCTCACATCAAGGAGCGGCAGGACCTGGAGCAGAGCCAGAACGAGCTGACCAGGGAACTCAAGCTCAAGTAAGGGAAGGGGCGTGGTCTTTCATTGTAGGCAGGAGAGGGCCGACAATGCAGCAGATCGATAGAATAACTCCTCTCTGAGCTGATCTCATCCCTTGTGTTCCCGTCGGACGTTGTTCCTGTCATTACTGATTCTGTAGGAGGCCTTTCTGTTGAGCCAACTCAATGGCCATTGTTTTCAAAATGTAGTTGGCTATTTACTCACAGTATTGGCCCCTTTTGCTACGCTGAACCTATAGTGATAATAATGCGTGTGCAATAGTCTTATGATGAAAGTGTGAATGCTAACACATAACCAGTGCATGGTGGCTCCCTTCATGGCTGGATTCCTTCCACATTAATGTGACAGCCATTGTCAGCATACCCCAGTTAGACTGCACTTGCAGTGCCGAGAACTTCTCAGCCTGAATTAATCTGGTCCTCTATGATTCCCTTTTGTGGGACAATGAAGGGCAACGCTCTGTGTTACCAAGACAACAAAGACACAGATGCATCTAATATGTACACTTGTTCATCTGTTGTCTTTCATTAATCTCTAAATAACAGGTGGATCCATTCAAGGTGATCGGTTATAGGGTAATCAGTCAGTCTAATGGCGCTTGTCATCATTAATCGTTTCTGTAGAACCTTGTTAAACAGTGGTAACGGTGCATGTTTCTGTGATCAAATCTGCTCCCTCCTACAACTCCCATTTCAATTTTCTGTTCATCTTCAGTCACAACACGACACGAGTGTTGGAGGTCACATTGCATCACCTGGGGCCCTTTAACAAACTTAGTCTCTTTGGTTAGTCCTAATCAGAATGAGGTGGATACCACATGAGTTTCTGGTTTAGTTCGGTGGTGATTCCCAGCGCAGCGCCAGAACAAATGCCAAAAACCAGTTGTGATGCTGGGGTGTCAAATTGAGGCGCAACACAAGCGTCATTGACCAGCGGCCAAACGGCCATTCAGTTAACTATTCAGCCCTAGATTCTACTCGTCTCAGCAGCTGGACACATTTTGTTTACCTTTGTTGGCAGTGGTTTATCGTGCGCACCGATGACTTTTTTATAATTTTTGTTTAAATACATGACGGGGCCCAGCACGTTTCAAAGTGCAGAATGTGTGCTCATTCGGGGAGCATTTTTCTTAAAGGTCCCATGACATGAAAATCTCAATTTATGAGGTTTTCTAACATAAATATGAGTTCCCCTAGCCTGCCTATGGTCCCCCAGTGGCTAAAACTTGCGTTTGGTGTAAAACGAGCACTAGCTGTTCTGCTCGCCTTTGAAAAAACGGAGGCTCAAGTGCGCTGATTTGGAAATCTGTGCTCATGACGTCATGAGGAATCTCAGCTCCTCCCCTTACTCTGCCTGGCCCGCCCAGAGACGTTGGCCCGCCAATGAGACTCGACCGTGCGAGCGGTGTGTGTGTGTGTGTGTGTGTGTGTGTGTGTGTGTGTGTGTGTGTGTGTGTGTGTGTGTGTGTGTGTGTGTGTGTGTGTGTGTGTGTGTGTGTGTGTGTGTGTGTGTGTGTGTGTGTGTGTGTGTGTGTGTGTGTGTGTGTGTACACACACTGTAACGCAAGTGTTTCTTGTCGGTTCTTTGACGTGTCTTGTATTTCCACAACGAGACTGTCGTGGGGGTTATCTAAGCCATGGTTGAGAAGGAATTGGGGGAAAGGAACTTTGGTTTGACTCGCTGAAGTACATGAACTGCGACATGCCGCCGGTTGCCGCGAGGCACCATCGCCCGGCAGCGGGCAGCCGGCCGCAGGCAGCGCGCGGTTCAGTCGACTTCAGGTTGATGTGGAAGAACCAGAGACGTCGCAGAACCCGACAAAGTCGTTTGTGATTCATAATATCGTCTGGAGGCGCACACAATATGTTAATATGATATAGATATCTATGTATTATATGATATTATTTAGATATAGAGCTCCAGGACTGTAACGCAAGTGTTGTACACTTCCTTGTTATTTGGATAACCGTTCTGCTGTTGGTGTGATGGCGCATAACACGTCTGGTATTTCTACAACGAGACTCGTATTGGGGGTTATCTCAGCCAAGGTTGAGAATGAATTGGGGGGAAGGAACTTTGGCTTTGACTCCCTCAAGAACATGAACCACGACATGGAGGAGAAAGGGATTGTTGGCGGCGAATGTCTCCCGCTTGAGCCCCGCTGAGGGACCACCGCGGAGGCGGAGGTGCATAAGCGCTGCCCGGTAAAGATCCCTTTCTCCTCCTTGTCGTGGTTCATGTTCTTGAGGGAGTCAAAGCCAAAGTTCCTTCCCCCAATTCATTCTCAACCTTGGCTGAGATAACCCCCAATACGAGTCTCGTTGTAGAAATACCAGATACAAGAGTCCGACGTCACACCAACAGCAGAACGGTTATCCAAATAACAAGGAAGTGTACAACACTTGCGTTACAGTCCTGGAGCTCTATATCTAAATAATATCATATACATAGATATCTATATCATATAACATATTGTGTGCGCCTCCAGACGATATTATGAATCACAAACGACTTTGTCGGGTTCTGCGACGTCTCTGGTTCTTCCACTTTCACATCAACCTGAAGTCGACTGAACCGCGCGCTGCCTGGTGCCGGCTGCCCGCTGCCGGGCGATGGTGCCTCGCGGCAACCGGCGGCATGTCGCAGTTCATGTACTTCAGTGAGTCAAATCAAAGTTCCTTTCCCCCAATTCCTTCTCAACCATGGCTCAGATAACCCCCACGACAGTCTCGTTGTGGAAATACAAGACACGTCAAAGAACCGACAAGAAACACTTGCGTTACAGTGTGTGTATTCACATTGATGTGGACGTTGAAGAACCAGGAACGTCGGAGAACCCAACGCGGTCGTTTGAGATTCATAATATCGGCTCACACAGCTTTTGGCCGTGATAATATATATTATATGATATAGATATCTGTGTAGGCTATATGATAATATTTAGATATAGAGCTCCAGGACTCCCGTGTGTTCTAGAATATTTACAGAACACGGCTAAAGGCTGTGTGCGGCTCGCCATTGCGATACATCCACTGTAAACAGAGCGCATGGTGGCTGCAAGCTGCTCAGGGCCACACCCCCACCCTCCTCCTTGACACGCCCACCGAAACAGCGCATTTGGGGGAAGCTCAATGTGCGACTGGCTCGGAGTGGCTGTAACTCTGCACCACGGCTGAATTTAGGGAACGTCTTTGAATACTGTGTTAGTTGCCCACTAATACCTATATTAAAGAATACATAAAATAGCATGTCATGGGACCTTTAACATAAATACTTGTGCCCTGTTCAACATAACGGCATCGAACAAACGAATAGGCACAAAGATTTGCCTCATGGTCTGAAAAAGCACATGGGTATTTGGACCAGTCCATTGACACTGACTGAAGGAGAGGGCTGGAGCTAGCCGGCTAAATAGTCTGACAGTAAATACATGAAGGATAAACAGGGCTACAGGTATCATAGAGGCGGTACCAACAGTACTCTATTATTAACACTAAAGGCATGCAAATGGAGCATTTCTAAAAACACGTGATGGGTTGTAACGTTAGTTCAGGAGAACTCTTTAAGAAATTGATTGAGCTTGGATGCAAGATAATCAATGTTCACCTGTTTGAACCGCCACGAAACCCCAGGTTGCACCCCGACACATTCCTGCTGTCGGGAGTAAAGCACCCCTCGAGGGAATTCATTAAACGTCCGCTCTGTAGCCGTTTGGCTGCTCCCTTCCCGCTACACCGGGCTGATTACGACACAGCGGCAACACATCAGCCACGTTATGACGGACAGAAATCCACCGAGTGCAACGCTTGTTTTAAAATGGTGTTTTCCATGAAGACTCCTCAGAGTTCAGTCTGTTCGCCACGTAGTTCACGTAGATCGCATTGATGTTTGTTGAATTGTATTACAAATTCGGTTTCTACTTTACTGAGATCAAGTGACACTATTGGTAGCAGAATGCATTAAAACAAAGCTCTCTGGTTTCGCTGGACCCACCCGGCAAAGTGGCAGAAGTAACAGGATACAGCACAAAAATGAGATTATGTTAGGGAAAATATGTAGGACTGACTTGTGAAAGCAAAAGAGTGGAATTGTGGGTAAGAGCTGCCGGACTGGAATGAAGGCAGGAAGTTGAAAAGGAAGCTTGTGAAACACAACGTGACATGTATGCCGTTTCTCTCCTCCGTCTTTGACATCGGTGGTCATTTTGACCTTTTTTCTGAGAGTGTGCTGTTCTTCTGTCTTTGCAGGCATCTGATCATTGAAAACTTCATCCCCATGGAGGAGAAGAACAAGATAGTAAGCAGAGCCTTCTTTGACGAGGAGGACGACCACTGGAAAGTGAAGGCCATCACACGGCTAGAGGAGTAAGGAACCTGAACCCAGCCTCCTGGCAGAAGGCCTTTCACCTTCAATGCCTGTGTAATGTAATGTCAAGATAGCTACATGTTTTTGTCTCGAGTTGATATTGTAAATGTTGCATTGGTGGGCCCGTGGTACTGTAGGGCGACCAACTGATAATGCACTGGGTGGTATACTCTGAAACATGCCATGTGCTCAGGCAGAACTAAAGCTAGAACTGCTGTGTTCTAGCTTTATTCACTCTTAGCAAGAATTATCCAAATCGATTATTTCACTTGCACAACAATCTCACAGTCACAGGTGTTATTTTTTTTTTGGTTCAAAGAACTATTCAGAAAAAAACACCAAACTAGGCCTGGTGATGAAGAGGTTAATGAGTCTTTCTTTTATTAACTGATCACATTGTGTACTGCAGTTGCCTGGGGCCCTTCATCTATCAATTTTTCAGAAATGACTTTCACCTGAGCTTAAATGACCATCTCTCTGAATGAGTTACTGTGAATCGGCTCTATGTACTTTTTTATAGATTTTACTCAACTGCTGTGAATGATTTGAGATAATAATGCGTGATCGAGATGAATCTGATTTGAGAACGTATGTCCCAGCAACCACCAGATGATGTGCAGGCCTGTGTCGGCGGTGGGCTACAGGAGACCTCTTAGCCAGTACGCCCGTGTTGCCATGGTGATGAGGTCTGAGGCCCGGTACAAGGTGAGCCCCATCAGTCTCCCCACGCATCTATTCTTTTAAATATAAAAATACATTGCATTTTAAATAAAATGCAACAGCAGAAACATCCAATTAGTTATCCTATATCCTTATCCTAATATCCTAATTACTTTTCTACTGTGAACAATGAAAATCACTGTTGGAGAAACAGGCGCCGGTGGCTTTGGACGCAGTACTCTACAGTCCTTTGACTGTCGGTGTGTAGTGAACTTACTGTTATCCAGACCGCAGAAGCAGCGTCTATAACACCAACCCCCCCAAACAATTAGCCCGCATGGCAATCCTTCCTAGCAATAAGGGTTTCCGTGGCCTCTGGGTCAAAGCTTGAGCGAGCCTCAAAGTAATTTGAATTTGATCTTCATTATACACACATTTCTTTGATCAGGTGCATTACGACCCCAGGTAAATCCAGGGGGCTGAAGAGTAACAATATCAATGAACCCGGAGGAAAGAAAGAGAGGGGAACTGGGGTCAGGAAAGATTAGGTGTAGAGCGGGCAAATACTCATGTGGTAGAAGTACTATTGACAACAGCATTCTAAGGGTATATGGACCGATAGAATATGGGGGGGCCAGAGACACAAACTGTACAGTTCTGATGGGGCATTCTGTAGGGTCATAAGGTTATCAGTCCCCTGGTCACTAGGGTCATAAGGTCAACAGTCCCCTGGTCATAAGGTCAACAGTCCCCTGGTCACTGTGGGGTCATAAGGTCAACAGTCCCCTGGTCACTGGGGTCATTAGGTCAACAGTCCCCTGGTCACTAGGGTCATTAGGTCAACAGTCCCCTGGTCACTAGGGTCATAAGGTTAACGGCCCCCTGGTCACTGTGTTTCTGTAGGGTCATAAGGTTAACATCCCCCTGGTCACTGTGTTTCTGTAGGGTCATAAGGTCAACAGTCCCCTGGTCACTGTGGGGTCATAAGGTTAACAGCCCCCTGGTCACTGTGGGGTCATAAGGTCAACAGCCCCATGGTCACTGTGTTTCTGTAGGGTCATAAGGTTAACAGCCCCCTGGTCAATGTGTTTCTGTAGGGTCATAAGGTCAACAGTCCCCTGGTCACTGTGGGGTCATAAGGTTAACAGCCCCCTGGTCACTGGGGTCATAAGGTCAACAGCCCCATGGTCACTGTGTTTCTATAGGGTCATAAGGTTAACAGCCCCCTGTTCACTGTGTTTCTGTAGGGTCATAAGGTCAACAGTCCCCTGGTCACTGTAGGGTCATAAGGTCAACAGTCCCCTGGTCACTGTGGGGTCATAAGGTCAACAGCCCCCTGGTCACTGTAGGGTCATAAGGTTAACAGTCCCCTGGTCACTGTAGGGTCATAAGGTCAACAGTCCCCTGGTCACTGTGGGGTCATAAGGTCAACAGCCCCCTGGTCACTGTAGGGTCATAAGGTTAACAGTCCCCTGGTCACTGTGGGGTCATAAGGTCAACAGCCCCCTGGTCACTGTGTTTCTGGTAGGCTGAGAACCTCCTGAAGCTGGAGATGGACCTGCCTGAGCGGACCACCAGGGACTACGAGGAGCCGGCCATCGCCCCCAACGTGGCGGCGGCCCTGGAGGCGGCCCTCCGAGACGAGGACGAGATCCAGGTGGACGCCTCGGGCTTCCACAGCAGCCTGGGGCTGACGGGGGGGGCCAGTCCCGCCAGCGCCGGAGGCAGCCTCAGGAAGCCCAAGTCAGGGTAAGACTGGTCGACCCCTCTTTCCTGGTTCATTGCTTTATACCCTTCTTCTTCATTTGAAATGGCAGCCACACAGTATAAGAGTGTCCACGTTTAAGGAAAACAAAAATAGATTTTGGCCTCTCTTGCTCTTTGAGTGCAGAATGAACAGTTATGATACTGTCTTTCTTTTATTGTGGAAATAATTTATTCCCGTTGTCTTTTGAAAATGTCAAAAATATGAATTTACTAAATCACACCCAGCTTACAATTTGCATGTACATTCAATAAAGGAACTGATATCATCACCTGCTGTCGATAGGTTGAAAACAATACAAGCTGCCTTTGGTTGAGGAAAGGAATGGGGGATAAAAGTAGAATGTGCCCATCTGTGACTCTTAAAGAAGAATGTCTGTACCCAATGAACCATCTTAGGAAGTAGGGGACGAATGTGGACACACACTTTGAGAGGAGGCCAGTAGCGAGATTGCTCCAGCCGTAATCCTTTTTGGGCGATTGCGCCCAATCATTGTACGTCCTCTAAAAGGGCTTCACCACTGACGGGCTCAGATGGTATTCTACCATAATGGAAGAGAAATACAACTGGTTTCTGTACCTTCAGCTTGATCTGGTCAGTTTGTTATCCTGTCCAACAAAGTCTCGCTCAGAAGGAGGACTTCTCATCGAGCGAGTCTTAATTCTAATACAGTTAATGTTCCTTTTTGGCAAATGGAATTCATGTGGTATTTATTTATTTAGTTTACAGGCCCTATCAGTTCCATGATTTGTAATTATTTTAAACGCTGAGAGAAGCTGTTGTCTTGTGTGCTTTGTTGTCTGTTTCCATGAACGCTAGCCAGGTTAGCTCCTTGGCTACCTGTTCAACATCATAGCAATTCCTTCTTCTCACACATATCTGACACATCTGACAGCAGCGTACGCAGACACAAACACAAACATTAGTGTGATTTGTAAAAGTAACTGTTGAGTAATCATTTATACTCTTCCCAAATTAACTGACTACTCTTGACCTCTTGAGGTTGGTTCATCTACGTGTGACTACAGCAATGCTTTCTCAAAGGTTCACAGAATAATTTGAACCTCAATTCTCTGTTGATTCTCATCTGCTGTGTTTTTATTGAATAAGGAGGATCGTTGAGGATTTGCAAAGCTTTGAAAGTGACATTGACGATGCACTGGTTGAAAAACTCAATCAATTGAGAACATCCAGAACAACTGGCATTCATAACAAAAAGAAACAATGAATTGATAAAACTGATTGAAAATATTTCCAATGTTGAACTGGTTAAATCCGAAGTGGAAAATGATTTTGAAAAGCTGTGTGGAATTGCAGGAATTCAATGAATCTGTAAAAGCTTTATTTTCGGCTGAGGATGCAGAAAAGGAGCAAATGAATGGTGCAAACCCAAAATGACTGAATTTGAATGAATGAATTTTCTGAATTTGTTGAAGCTACAAAATGGATCAAAGGGGTTACAAATAAGCAGAGTGAAATTTATGCTGATGAATGCAATGATGATGACCCTCAAGACAGTGTTTCCAACATAAAAAGTGCTCACAAAAATCGCTCACAAAAATCAACAAGATCTGGCCGCTCCTCTAAATATTCTGTCTTATCTAGCAGGCTCAAATTGGAAAGCAAAAGAGTGGAATTGAGGGTAAGAGCTGCCGGACTGGAATGAAGGCAAGAACTTGAAAAGGAAGAAGAGCTCCTCAAAGCCAGGAAAGAGAATTTAGATTTGGAAACTGAGATTGCAGCTAATGCTGCTAAGTTGAACATCATCAATGAGTATGAAGACTCGTACATTGCTCAGCCTCAGTCAATGGACATGGTGAATGAATATTTGGAAGGAACACTTTTGATGAAGATGCAAGTGTATATGCACAAAAATAAATGGAAAAATAAAGTGCAAATTCTAATTTACGAGTGCATGTGGAACAGAGTGGGTGCTGTATGTAGGAAAACAGCAAAGTTAAATTCTAATGAAGAAACTGTTAAGGCTGTCAACAGACCTCTGCAAGACATAACTCCTCCCATAACACAGCCACAGAAAGACATGAGAGCTGTTGCTTATTTAAAGGCTGAACATATCATCCAACCTATACCATGTGACCCGATCAAGCCCCAAGACAAGCAGATATTTTCTATCCAAGGACATATGGACCTCAACAATCTGGAAAACGTCATGCAAAAACAAAATATGATTATGGAAGCTCTAGTGAAACAACAGAGCCTGTCTTTGTTACTACCACCACTTGTTACCACCACTTTGTTACCACAGCACACCTGTGTTCAAAGGAGATCCATTGGATTATCCGTTTTTCATAAGGGCCTTTGAGCACGGAATTGAAGACAGTAAAGACAGACTCTACTTTCTAGAGTAGTTTACAACTGGCCAACCAAGAGAGCTTGTGCGAAGTTGTCAATATATGCAACCGGACAAAGGATCGGCAGAGGCCAAGAGGTTGTTGAAAAAACACTTTGGAGATGACTACAGGATTGCTACAGCCTACATCGATAAAGCGCTCAGCTGGCCATCCATTAAAGTGAAAGACCCTGAAGCTTTAAAGGGATTTTCTGTGTTTCTCAGTGGTTGTTTAAATGCTATGGATACAATGGAGGAAATGGATCATGCCACCAATATGAAGGCCGTCTTGGCAAAGCTTCCCCACAGGATAAAAGAAAAGTGGAGGGTAAAGGCCTGTGACTTGGACGACCGGGATGGTAGGAGAGCAAATTTTGCAGATTTGGTGCAGTTTGTGGATATACGGTCCAGAATTTTGTCTCATCCATGTTCGGAAACTTAAAGGAGAAATCCGGTGTAAAATGGATTTGGGATATGTTTGGTTTGATAACGAGTTGGAATGCTCGTTTTGGAGCAAAAAAGTGAATATAGACTCATTCTTATGTTGGCTGTTTTTAGCCGATTCTACCAAACGCTATAAACTTGGAACGATGGGGGCATGTGTTATGGTAGAAACTAAATCGCTATTTTAAACCACTTAAAAGGCTAGAAGTAGCCCGACACTTCTTTGGTAGTATAATAAGGGTCTTAAAATAGAAAACAAGGCATTGATAACTTTGTAAGTGTACAGATTGTTTATTAAAAAGGACATTTTATACACACAATACCATCAGTAGTTCACCCGTCGACGCCATCTTGTTTTTAAGACTCGATAAGTAGATTGGTGAACACGGAGCTTGCGTGTTGTTGACGGATGGCACAATCTCTGTGTTCGTCAATCGACTTATCGAGTCTTAAAAACAAGATGGCGTCGCAGCAATATCAACTTGAGTGCTGCAGTTGCATTTTCGAAGACGTTGAAAGATGGAGGATTGTTCCTTACAAGGGTTTTGTCGGAATAAAAAACAAATGGTCAGCAAAATAAAGAATATGTTGGTGTTTTTGCACTTGTAAATAGTTAATTGCATTTGTAGCCTACACTCACACGTGAACTCATTCTTGCATGTGATTGTCTTCATTAAAAAATATATACTAGAAATTGGTGCGTTATCATAGTGTGTGTGTGTGTGTGTGTGTGTGTGTGTGTGTTCCATATTGTTATTCATTTCTAAAGTTCAAGGTTGTCCCTTCATGAAATGCATCTCTTTATTGTTTGTGAGCAAAAGAGGCTCATGAACTATGCTTTATGTTTGACGCAATTGGCTTTGTACAAAAGTTTTCGGAAAGAAGAAAATATCAAATCTCGTCATATTGTATTTGGCCATATCGTCCACCCCTACGAACAATGTGAAATGAGGTATTGAGCAATTTGCTTCCCGTCTAGGGCATTGTTTGTCTGCATTAGCCCTCTCCTCATTGGAGACTATGGCGCTATGTGGACACGGGCCCTAGTTCATGTTTGGATGGCCTTGACTGAAAAGCCCTCACTGTTTATATCACACTTATATTAGAACTTGCACTAAGGCGAGAGTATCCAGACCTTGAACGATTAGGTGGTCCTTGGACAAACTATTTAACAATTGTTCTCTTTCTGCAGCCGATCGAAAACGGGCAAGAAGTCGAGCGCCCCGACGTCTCCGTTCAGCCCGTCCAGCCCGGCGTCTCCTCTGTACCCCCAGTCCCGCGGCCTGGTGCCCAAATGACCCCTCCACTAGTGGCACCAACCCCACCGCCTGGAGGGAACGGGGGATGGGATCTGGGTCGGGCTGGTGTTTTATCTGGAATACCATTATAATCTTTATTCCCTGAAGACAAGAAAAGAGTGTTGGTTCTGATAACCAAAGATTTCTTGAACATTTAACACAAAAAACATGCTGCTGTTGTTTTTACCGAACCCTCCAAAGTCCCTCCACTGATGGTTCTCTGGTTGTCTGGAGATGGCTTAACCCTCCTGAGTTACTTATTGGATGCATGCTCTGGCAATGCACTTCCTCAACTTTATAAAACTCAACCACACTGGCATAGTTCTACTCTGATATGGGACAGAATGCCACAAGTCTTGTTTCAATATTTAAATGTGTGTGTGTCTGTGTGTGTGTGTGCGTGTACGTACCTGAATGTTGAACTTCATAGGTTTGCATCATATTGCGCTGTTCTCGTTACATGTTTTGTAGTGGGGAAATGTGTCTATTTGTGTTTTTCTTTCTGCTGAAGCACTATGTGTAACGAGGGCAAATGGCCAACTTGGTCAAGTGGCTGTAATTGCTAAGGTGCTGGAAAATGCTAGAGGGGGTTACTTCAAGAGAGTGCAGCACATACACTACATGTTTGTGTATTGTTCTTGGAGCAGTTCCAAACAAAGTGAATACATTTGCAAAGCTCCTCACCTGGAACGGGCCACAGAAACATCAGGGTTACAAGGTGCCTTAACCCTCGTCCTTAATCTCTGAGCCGCAATTGTGCACTCTTACATGTCTGCCAAGTGTATATATTTTTTTTTTTTATAGTCCTTCAGTTGGAGATATTGCCATTTCCAGATCCCGTAAATTCCACTACATGAGTGCACACCCTGCCTGGTGGAGAATAGATGCTTATTTAGGATATTTGGAACATCTGATTAGTCTCTGAACTGTACTTGTACCATCTGCCCTGTTAAGCACAGACCATGGCAGCAAAAGGACCTCTAAAAGGTACCCAAGAAATGCTTCCTGCCTGACTTCCAGGGCAAAGAACCACTCCTCTCTCTGACAACCGGTTACCTACTGGAGAGGAAATCCACTTTTTTAAAAGAAGAAACCATGCCCCTTCGGCGGGAGGCATGGGCCTGCCCGCTTGCTGCTACTGCGTATATGGTTCTGTTTATCCCACTGTGAGAGGCCTGGACCAACAGTAGCTGAGTCCACGTCTGGAGTGGAATGGTTCCATTCACTAAACAGATGAGCTTCACCTAACTGCAAACGGTTTATTAAATGTGTGTAGAGATGTATCGACGAATCTACATTTATTATTAGGCATATTCTCAGTCACATTTGAATATCAAAAGAACAGTAATAAATAGGTTTCATGAAAGGAAAGAACCTATTGCAACCTTTTGGACATTCTTTTGTATACAGATTTTTTATTTAGTTATTTCAGTTCTTATAGACTTATTTTTTTGGAATTGTGTAATTTAAATGTTCATTCACAAGACTTGTCTTAACTCAAGGTAGTCATTCCTGCACCGTAAATGGCTTTAGTCACAAGGAAGTCCTTCACTTGATATTTATTTTGGCTCCTTACCTGTTTCACAAATTCAAATGCCATGTATAGATTACCCTAAAATACCCTTCTCAACCAATAGCTAAGGATTTACAACAACATTTTACATTTTTAAGTTATAGACTGATCTGTCTCACTGTACTTAAATCCTTATTGGGAAGTCATAATTCACTTTACCTCAGTGTGGCAAAGTTGTATACCTGCTGCATGATTCTAGCCAGCTTGATTTGTTAGGAATTTGGATTGTTTGAGTGTTAGGAAATTAACTCCCCCCAAAAACACATGTGAATAGTATGTATTCCACAGCCTCACCACAGAAATTAAAACTTCATAAAAGACTACAATGACCATCTTTTAGTAACTGACCATGATTCTGTGCAACAGAAAATATGCTGGTGCACCAAGATCTGTCTAGTGCTGTCCTTTACTATAGTGTTTCTGATGATTAAAGACAATTATATCAAAGACCAATGTATACTGTTATTCATCAATTGATTAACGCAATGACTGAAGAATATCACACCTTGACTGTAGTCAACCTAAGTCCCTTCAAATCTTAACTATTAGAAAGTATTGGTATATATGGAGTTTATTAACACATGGGTGATACAACTCACTTGACTTAGACGTGAAGCAAAATCTTGACATTCAGTAGAGAGTCGAAAGGAGAATAGAGAAATGAAATGAACAATGATCTTTTTAGGAAATTACAGGAATGGTTGTACATACAGTATCTATAGACGAGGCAAACGCCACATGTTAATCAGCATTTTCAGAGAAATAAAGGATTCATGAAATATCACACTGACTTGTAAGGGATTCTATTTTCCCTTATGTTTATTCCAGTTGTATGTACTCAATATGAATATGAACTGCTACTAATAGAGATGAAAAACACTTTTTTTTTTTAAAGAAGAATTAACTCACTGGGCTGAACGTTTGTACAGCAAAAGGCTGGTAAGCTAGCATAAAAAGAAAATTCCTGAAACAATCACTTCAAAATACAATTGATTTATTTAAAATGATGAATAAGATTAACTGAAATAATGACAGAGAACTTAATTGGTCTCGTTACTTCAAAATAACTCAAAATAACTCAGAAGCCACTTATTGAGAGTCCATAGTCCAATGAAAAGAGATTTGGCATCAAAGGTACCAGTTTCCAAACTACAGTGCAAAAAGAATGCCCATCCAACTGGAAAGGGATGAAAATGATGTACCACATATAAAAATAAATCTGTGGTTATTGATTTCATTGGTGAGAAAACGTGAAACTGAACACAATATCATGCCATGAAGTAATATAAAAAGAACCAAAAAAGCAATAGCAATCCTTAAAAGTAAATTAAAAATGGATGCATAAAAACTATTTTGCCTGGTAATAATTATTTCTTGCTGTGGGATGTAAGATGGAATATAGGAAAAAAAACATGGTTCATTTTAGAGTGGTTCCCTGTTTGGTTGTACAGAGGAAATATGACATTGATGTCATTACGAAAGTCAATTTCCTCCTGATACACACAGACACATCCTTCAACTTGTGAAAAGGAAATAAATGCATTGATTCAGTTCTCTAGAGAATCCAGTTGCGTCAAAATAAAACTCAAAATCAAACAGATGCCGTAAAAATGTTCATTTCATTCAGAGGGACACGACACCACTACGAACAATGCTCTGTTGACTAATTCTCTTAAACAGTTGAGGTGTGATCTATTTAGATTTCCATCCCTAAAACCATACATAATCTTAACAAAAATCGCTTCTGGATTCAAGTCTTGTATTACGGAGAAGAATTACTCAGTCTTGGACTCGTCCCCTGTCATGGCAATCGAGTTCTTCTTCAACAAGTTGCTCACAAGACCGAAACTAAGATGCTTTGTTCTTCTCTCAAACACTCCTGAACCCCGGCATTCTGATAGAAACACATCAGGGTCAGAGGCCAAATCAATTTGGCTTCTTGGTCCCATCTCTCCCCCCTCAGCCATGGTCAGGAAGCAGGAGGCCCAACCTGTAACAACCTGACCGTAGCAAGCAGCCCTGAGCTCCCCTCACATGACCTGTGGACCCCCATTGATCTGCTCGTAGTTAACGTTGGGTATGGTGTACATGCCATGCATCGATGCATTACATAGCAGATCAGACACCTTTGTGGAACACCGAGAGTTACTCCCTGTGAGGAGAATGACTGAATGTGCTTTATTCATACGTTGGGTTTCTGGCGCTGTTCTTAAAAAAAAAGCTACGACTTAGAAATCTTTCTCGGATTTCTGAAATGAAATGATCGTCAGAAATGTTCTCTTACTTCATGCATAGCAAGCTTGGGTACCACCTAGCATCGGCTGAAAGAGTCTCTGGGGGGGGGGGGGGGGGGGGGCCACTGAGATGAAGAAGCACTTGAACAAGGTGGCGATGAATGGGAGAAGACGGCCGATCCACCAGGGTCGTATGCAGAGGAAGAGTGTTTGGAGCGACTCAGAGCAGCTCAGAGAGTCCTGCCTGGTTCAGGTTGCAGTGGGAGAGGGTGGGATCACTCAGCCCCCCCCCCCCCCCCCTCTGAGTGGAGCCCTAGCTGTGTGCGTGCCCTGAGCGCCTGGCCTCACTTCTCCCGGTAGTACAGCAGATACATCTTGAGCGGCTCGGGCAGGGGCAGCCCCAGAATCCTTTCCCGCAGCACGTTGACGGCGGGCTCGGCCCGTAGGGTCTCCCCCCGGGCCCTCGGCTCGTCGCCGTCCTCCGCCGGCTCCTCGGCCGCCTCGGGTTCCCCCGGCGTGCCCCTCAGCACCCTGCGGCCCCCCCTCCGGCGCCGCCGGGCCTCCCGGTCGTCGTCGTCGTCCTCCTCCTCCGTGGCCCCCCGCTCCCTGGCTCGGCGGTGGTGGGCGTTGTTGTTGTTGCCGTCGGGGGGGGCGGAGCCCGACTGCGCCGCCGCCCGCCCGCCGGGCGCCAGGCTGTTGCTGTGGCGGCGGTGGACGCGGCGCCGCTTGAAGCGGGGCCCGTACTTGTGGAGCCCGGCCACCGCCAGGCCCCGGCCCACGCTGAAGGAGGAGCCGCGGCCGCGCGCCGGCCCCCCGCCGCCCCCCGCCCCGTCCCGGGTCACGCGGAGGGCGTGGCGGATGGAGATGCGAGCCAGCTCCTGCAGGGAGCGGACCTCCAGCACGGCTGTGGAGGGACACGGTCAGTACCCCCTCCTCACCCCGACCCCCTTCATACAGACGGACGAACAGCAGCGTGCACTATGGGACATGATGCTGGTCATACTCATACTGGGAGTCATAATGGTCCATACCTCCACCCCCTTCATACAGATGTACTATTGGACATGATACTGTTCAAACTCATACTGGACATAATAATGGGGCTGGTAAAAGCTTACGTAATGAGCCAACAATAAACTTGAAGCTTTACCGAATAAATAGAAAGAATAGATAGAAACGTACGATGGAAACATACAATAGAAACACGATAGAGACATACGATGGAAACATACGATGGAAACATACGATGGAAACATACGATGGAAACATACAATAGAAACACACGATAGAGACATACGATGGAAACATACGATGGAAATATAGGATGGAAGCCTAGGATAGAAAAAATAGGATAGAAGCATTCGATAGAAACAGCCCCGTGGGACTCACGTAAGGGCACGGCCTTGGGCTTGCCGTTGTTGTTGTATTTGGGAAGGACCAGAGGAGCGAAGGACACCGAGATGATCTTCTTGGTCTCCCAGCTGTTGGGGCCGGTCCGGGTGATCTTGGTCAGCTGGGGGAACACGGCAACAAGGAGGCCGTTAATTAAACTGAACAGAACTGAATTCAATCACTGGAAGAACTGAATCATAGGGACACAGGACGGAATCATCATGTTTGAGTCTGAACACTGAAAACTGATACAGAATAAATATATATTGATACTAGGGGTGATCTTGATTCTTCGCTGATTAAATTCTTCGATTGAAAGACAATGAGTCAACTTGGTCTTCAGTAGTTAAATCAGCGTGTCAGGAAAGTTGTGCGGGTTTACCTGTAGTGGAACCTTTGTAATGGCAGTTGCATTATCCCTAAAAAAACGTCTACATTTGGGCTGAATGGTCTGCATTTGTTCTAAATGCTGAAAAGCATCATTCACAGGTTTTTAACATTGTTAATAATCAGAGCTTATGGATGTAGGTCTACAGACTGGAGAACCCTCCCTACAGACTGGAGAACCCTCCCTACAGACTGGAGAACCCTCCCTACAGACTGGAGAACCCTCCCTACAGACTGGAGAACCCTCTCTACAGACTGGAGAACCCTCTCTACAGACATCTCTGGAGAACGAAAGTCACAACAAATAAGGCTTCATTGAGTCGCGTATTTTAAAAGATAATCAGATATGGTTACAGGTCTGGCATGATGAATCAGATTAGACTATGCTAGATCTTAGTCGAGGACACCTCATTTCATAATGTATTGTACTGAAGATAAACAGTTATTTATTAAAAATAAACAGCCTTTATTATACGATTGAGAAACTCTTATTGTATCTCCTATCCTGATCATAAAAGAGGGGGGGGTGTTGGTGCAGTACCCACCTTCTCCTCCAGAGGCAGCACCAGGACCCCCCCCACCTTGAGCACGTTCTTCATGTAGCTCTCGTACTCCTTCTGCACCCCCGCCCCGCAGTACACCCGGTCGTACTGACGGCTGTGGGGGGGGATCTCCAGGCAGTTCCCCGCCACGAAGCACGGCTCGCAGAACTCAAACCTGCAGAGTGGAAAGGGATCCAGGACAGGAGGAATAGTCATCAGTAACAATAGAATGAGGTGCTGGATGTGCTCCGCACCTTTTACAATAATGTCTACAAAGGGCCGTAAAACACAAAGTATAACACAATTAAAACTAAGGGAACATTAACAAGAGGCCAGAGTTGTAGGGAGGGCTTCAATCAATCAATAAATAAATACAGAAACTATACAGTGAAATTAAATACACCATTTAATATAAAATCAAAGGAACTGAAATGAGATCAGAAATTTACTGCCAAGTTCATCGCCGCACTAACAAACGGTGCTTTAGGATATGGGTCAGTGGGCTCCCACACGCACTTGTCGAAGCTGTCGCTGGTTTTGATGAAGTTGTCCAGCTTCTGGTAGGCGTACTCGATCACGTCAGCGTGGAGCTCCACCCCGTGGTTGACCCCGAATGGCCCTAGGACAGACCGCGGAGCGTCACTACATCGCTTCATTCATCAATTATTAATGACATTACAACCACAACCCCAACAGCAAGTATATGTTGCATCTAATTGTTATATACAGCCGTGATTCGCCCTGTTTCTGTTTATTTTTTGTCCTCTGCTTTGCCATGTTTAAAACATTAAGCTGTAGCTCAGACTTCGAAATACATCCAGTAGATCAGTGTGTGACTGTAGATCGATTGAAGAGTGCATACTGCATAGCAAGGTATAGTTTTTTACTAATTTGTTAACCTAGGGTCCCACAGGGGGAGAGATACAGGTTCCGCAGGGTCACATGGTATTTGTAAGTCCCTCTGTTGTAGCCATCATCATGTGGTCCCGTGCTCTATGGTAGAAGGATAGAAAGCCCTGTGTTTACCCAGTATCAGGCCCACCATGGTGCTGAGGTAGCCCGTCCCACTGCCCAAGTTGAGGAAGGAGAGCCCAGGGTACAGATCCAGGGCCTCCATCACCTCCGAGTAGATGCATGGAGCCGACAGGTGGATGTTCCCGTGCCGCCACGCTAGATCCTGACCCCAGAGGGCAGGAGACGGTGTTAAATAGGGCTGTTTTCTCATTGCAAGTATATAATCAGTATGCCTTTGTTGTTTTCTGGTGTGTCACGTTCAACATCAGGACCGTGCCAGAAAACAGGGATAGTGAACAGTAGAAGACAGCCATTCATCTAGACTTCTTCTACTGCCTCGTCATTTGTTCCGGGATTGAATGCCTCTTGGCACCTTTCCCACTAAAGACAATAAACCGATGTTAGGGGAAGGAGACTGACCCTCCTAACTATCATCTCTTAATGCTGCATTTTTGTCAAAACTGTTATCCCTGCATGAGTGACAACTCAATGGGATCCTTTACAGCCATTTGGTGGCCATTTATTGACACCCTCGTAATGTGTTATCATATTACAATGAACTGTTCTGAGTCGGCCACTCCTTTTAGCTGCAGGGGGTCAGCTGTGAGCCAAGGGTCCATTGCCCTGACCAGCCACACCTCTCACCTTGTATGCGTTCTCCCGGTACTCATCCAGGTAGTAGTCGGCGCGGTCAATGGCTCGGAAGGCCCGCTCCACCAGGCACGAGCGGATGTAGTAGGCCTCCTTCAGGTTGTCAATCAACTCGTCATTGTCCTCTCCGGCGCTGACTGCTCCGCCCATCTCGCCTGGAGAACACGAGAGAGACGGAGGGAGAGAGGGAGAGAGACGGAGGGAGGGAGACGGAGGGAGAGAGAGGGAGAGAGACGGAGGGAGAGAGGGAGAGAGACGGAGGGAGGGAGACGGAGGGAGAGAGAGGGAGAGAGACGGAGGGAGAGACGGAGGGAGGGAGAGGGAGAGAGATGGAGGGAGAGAGACGGAGGGAGGGAGAGGGAGAGAGACGGAGGGAGGGAGAGGGAGAGAGACGGAGGGAGGGAGAGGGAGAGAGAGAGAGAGGGAGAGAGATGGAGGGAGGAAGAGAGATGGAGGGAGGGAGACGGAGGGAGGCAGTGAGAGGGAGAGAGACGGAAGGAGGGAGAGAGACGGAAGGAGGGAGAGAGTCGGAGGGAGAGAGAGGGAGGGAGGGAGGGAGATGGAGAGAAAGGGAGGGAAAGAGAGAGAGGCCAAGGGTTTACTCTTCAAGTATCGCTAGATTCGCCTTAACAGTTAGAAGAAATGTGCTTCAGTGCAACTCCTGGTCAACCAGAGAACTTAAGGCAGAATACATAAAAATCAACAAATGACAGAGAGAAATCACTATCCAATCAATAAATGTTTAAATAGGAAGAGTGGGTAATTATTTATAATTTAAGGCAAAAAAATGCCCAGAGTAATTATTATTCATTACTTAATGGTGGTTTTGGTTAGGTGCATTTGTTTTTCAAAGAAGGAAGTTGGTACATTGAGATGGTCAGCAGTACATTAGTGCAGCTGAGATGTGGTTCAAAGGAGGACCAGCCGCAGAAGGCCAGGACATGGGAGTGAGAGAAACCACAGACCACAACGACCAGATGATGGCCATGCTATGAATCAATAAAAGCACTTCTTTGCATTTCAATCCCCTCCTTTGATGTCAAATTCGGCCTTATAACCAGGTAGAAGAAGATATATTCCGAGAAACAGTGTGGACATTTTCATCTTCTGTGCAATGATATGGATTCAAATGAATGCTGTTTTGAACGAAGACTTAATGGCCACAGGATGGCGCTGTAACCCCAGGTAATGACCACAGGGGGACGTTGTAACTCCTGGTCATGACCACAGGAGGCTCTGTAAGCCCTGTTCAGAGGAGCTTTGCTTCAGTAGGCCAGTGTAGCTGACACTTCCTGCCAAATGGAGAATATCACATTGGCTTAACCCATGGAAGCAGAATACACGCAAAGTGCGTTTATCCTTTCATTAGAGTCGACCCAGGGACGTGTGGAACCACACACTCATCATCCCTCCTCATGTTATTTATTATCATGTTATTAACACCTGCATGTCCACTGCTCGTGTTCAACACCGAGGAGCAGCACAACAACATCACAACACTTTGGATATACATCCACATAGATGGAAAGGCTAATCACGTCAAGCGTTTTGTTTGTAATGCGACAAAACGTTAGAATCTCCCCAAAAAACAGCAACAACACAACCCGTGTGTGGTAAGAAGAAACGTGGAGACATGAACCCTGGTGGACGACTTGAGACGGATCCCGTGAGACAACATCTGAAACACCGATACTAAACACAATCTATACCTTATGGTGATGCCGATCGGTTTGGTTAGTCGTCAGTATTGTTCTTTAAATTTTCGTCGGGATCAGGGACACCGCTCCACGATGTAAACATTGGGCCGGACGACGCGCTGACGTCATACGTGACGCAATGACGTCATAAGCAAAGCTCCCTGAAGAGGACCTAAAGGAGCTCACAGATAACAACACAGAATCAGACTCAGAATGACTTTAATGCAACTTATTTTACAAATACACAAAACAATTCTGTGGCTCGGTTCCTCAACATGTGGACAACACAGGATTGGCCTTTTAATATCGAATAACCATGGATCATACGTCTGTGTGTGGTTGACGGTAATCATTAAATGCCATAATTTAAGAAATGTAATAATAAAAAATAAAAAAATAGTAATAATATAACAATGGTAAACCGTCTAGATACCTTGTGGATACAAAGTATCTGTGGACACCTTGTATCCACAGATAAGCTGAATGCCTAATAACCATATGGTTATTATATTGTTATAATTTATATCATGTTATCATTATTATATCTTTCATGTTTTTTTAATTGAATAAACATAAACTATGGTTGTCTTGTCAACTACAGTAGGCCAATATCAAATGAAAGGAAAAAATAGGTGTTTAACTCTACATGACGGGGCTCCTGTCTCACCTTGTGTATAGCCTTAGAAGCAGCAGCCGAAGCTTGTGCAGCTCATTCAGCAGAACACTCGCCCCTAAAGGTCAAAGTTGTCAGTGTCAATTTCTGCCGATCTGGAGAAACGACCGGGGATGCATTTCATGATGCATGTTGCATGTGTGACCTTTTGTGTGTTTTGAGTACAGCAAGCATTGGGATGAAGCATTGTCCAGCAGATGTCAGTGTTTTAACCCCGCATAAATAGAACACAAATTGGTAGGTTATTGTTCTGCTTTGCTATCAGACCTCCATGGACGTTAAAGCTCCCCTCTTGCTCAGAGCATTACTAAAGAGATGTCATGAATACATCAATACGTCCATGTACACACACACACACACACACACACACATGCAGGTATGCATGCAAATACACTCAGGTAAATAGAAGAGGCAAGTGAGAGTCACAATTCTTTATTCGTTTATTTTTTTCATAGAGAACATTTAAAAGGGTTCATACCTCCACAAGAACTGACATCACTTCTCTGGTTTATAACACTGACACATGAACAGGGGAACATGTACACAAGTATACAAACACACAGTCACAAAATTGGCCAATCTACAGCGGTTTATTTCCCAAAGAGATCGACAAAACAAGGAACCAAAAGGATCGCAGCCAAGACCTGCCCGCTTTACAAAATGGTGCATTAGCAAAGGAATGGCTTTCTACAAAAGTAACAAAAATCACCATACAATCTATCTTTGTGGAAGTGCTTGTAATGTTGGAAGTTTTGTTAATTATTCAAAAAGATATCAATATCAATGCCTAGAAAAGCACCCAGTAAAAATATCTCATCTCTGTAAAAATGTGGTAGCAGGGCAAGCCTTGGCTGGGGAAGTTTCACTGTAAGTCACAAACTCTATTTAGTATTTTAGTTTTACATTTTCCACTCGTCTTCATTACAACAACAATAACACTGTTTCTTCTTAATACAAATATGTACAGAGACTTTCAGTTGTTTCAAAATAATGCCCTGCACTACTGATGCATTATCTAGGATGACAATGTACTGCTTTTACAGAAACTGTCCATGCAGCTTTAATACCTGAATTGACAGCATCAGATCACAGTTTCTTCACCTCACATGTTTTGTATGCCTCTGTAAATGAACAGTTGTGTCACCATGGCGATATCCATACCCACCACCTGCACATACAGTGAAAGACACATTTGTGTTTGTTTGTTCGTTTTTGTTTCTTGTTAAACAGTAACCTGACCTTCACCGAAATAACTGATAAAGAGATTCAGATCCCAATTGAATATTTGTAAGTGGGACTGGAAACAGGTCTGTGTAAACATATATTTTCTTGAAATGAATGATGTGAGAAAGGCACACATGATCAGAACACACAGATCAACGAACACAGGTGATCTATGGGTGGGGTGTTGGTACATGGGGGGCTTTTGGTTGACTTCAGCTTGATGAAAAGGGCCACTTAAACGGACCTTTCTGCCTGCTCAGTGTTTGTGGATTTTTAGTTTCTCTGTTCCGTGCGCGTGGTTATTCTGCTTGTGTCTAGTTTGTGTTCTAAATTAAAACTAATCTGAAACCAGATTAGAGCAGAAGGGGGCTCCTTTCTCTAAAGATCGAACGGTATTTTGGTCAGGCTTGTTTTCCCGGATGCTGTCTTGAGTTTTATTCCCGCTTAAGGGGAGTCTTGGGAAACAAGACTAACCGGTTTTGGTTCATACTTTTCTTTGTTACAAAAAATATCTTCTATTACCCAGTACATTTAAGTAAAGAGAATTGTGCGTGGGCGCAAAATATAACCATCGATAACGTTTACCCTCCTTAAGGGCCATTTGAGGAAAGGTTCTGCGTTTCATGTAGTACTACTGGCATACCTCATTAGATAACCGATCAAGTCATTTAGAAGGGGTCATGCCATATCAAATAAGTTAGGAAAATATTCAGTCTTAATACCCAAATGTAGTATGGTTATGAATCTCAAGACATGAAGAATAAGCTACTTGGTTAATCAAATGCATAAAATAACACATCCACCCCGTGGAAAGGTTAGAGTAGAAGCGAGGGAGGGCAGGGTATAAAAGTCATGAAAAGCTTTGACATTCCTTCGAGTGACAGATACATATTTATGCACTAAACGCCTCCTCCCTAACCTCAGCGAGGGAGATGGAGCGGCCCGCTGAATCAATCTCCACTCCCACACTCATCTCATCTCACACACTCGCTGCCTACGCCGCTGTAGTGCCTCTGGCCTGAGCCGACGAGCTGACCCTCATGGCTGCACTCTGCTCTGCTGAGTAGCGGCGCTCTCTCCGCTCACCTGAGAACCAAACACTGTCTTCTAACAATCTATTTTGGTGGGCTCAGTCAGAGTGGCTTGTTTGAAAGAGATGGTATCACTCTCCTCATCACACAACCCCAAGCTTTGTCAAACACTGGTTCAATCCTGAATCACACCACTGATTCAGAACCCTTCCAGCATCTGGCCAAATGTTGGATTTTGTTATTGGATGTTTTTTTTTTACATCAAAGGGATCACACGGTGTATCTCTCGCTAACACAGCCTCTGGTGGGGTGAATGTACTGACGTGTGCTAGTGGCAATGATCTACATGTATTCCTACAAGGTAAAACTCCACATGCTGGCATTTTCAATGGTTATTGAGGAAGTGCACAAGGTAGTTTGATTCTACATTGGCTAATAAAAAGCACATTTACAACATGCCTTTTGAGTCTAACAGGTTATTCTAGAGTACAGCACAGTAGCTCGCAACACACAGAGACCAAGGGGTCCAGCATTTCTTTTTTCTCTTTTCTTTTTTTTGTTTGCATTTGTTAAGGTTCTACATGGGCGAGTATCACAGAGAGCAGGCCTTACCATAACAATACAACAGCTGCACAACATAGCTGTACAGTTTGTGCAGAACATTATTCAGAGGCATCACCTTTTACTTGTACATGAAGTCACATGACACTTAGGAACAAAAGGGGCTTGAAACGGCCTGCATTTTGTCAACCATTTTTCAAATAGGGCAGCACAACATACAGTACAAGTTTTCATCGAGTACTACACAGCATCCATAGAAGAAGTGAAAAGAAAAAAAACAATGACGACTGAAGTTTAGTAAATGAACTGTTTCGCCTCTTTACGCCTATCGCCTTGGACAATCAACAGAATAGCGGGGCGGTTTCTGAATGATATCAAATGGACGGTTATTCATCACTAATACGTTTATAATCAACTGTAACCAGAACATTCTTGCATCCCTCTCAGACAGCTAGTGAACCTCTGATAAGCGAATACAAGAAGTAAGAGCAAGTCAACAATTACACTGGAAAAATATAGGTATGTTTATATTCATATATATAGCATCTTTAAGGTCTATTTATACAGAATGTATATATAGCGTACGTATGGCCATCTTGGCAGAGAAATAAAGGCATCTGAAACAATCACTCTGATGCCACGGCCCCTGGCCAGACACTGCGGTACATTGCAGAGCAACAGTGCGTTACACTGCGTTACATCGCAGAGTAACAGTGCGTTACACTGTGGTACACTGTAGAGTAACAGTGCGTTACACTGCGTTACATCGCAGAATATGAGTAATCAGGAAAGAAAGTGAGGGTTTATTAGTGGCACTTCGTGCATCAAAAAATTAAAATCTAGAGTAAGGCTACAAAGGTGTATATGCTTATCCGATATAAATTTGTCAAAAGGAGGCCATCTTGTCCTTGAGGGTTGGATATGTCAGTGTTTCTGTGTGTTTTAGACCAATACATCCAACCTAAACCCATTGCTGGAAAATAGCCCAATAAATGTACCATTTGGTTGAAAAATAATTAAAATAAAATAAAAAAAGAAACATTAAACAGAAACAGATATAATTCATCAAAAGGCATTACTATGGTACATGACAGGTTTGGGTGAACCAGTGCTGGTTTGCTACAAAGCGCTTGGGAGAGGTAACATTTGATTTATGCTGATTTTCTCTTTATTTTATTGGTCTGATTTCACCTGACGAAAGCAAACACAAGATGGCTGACACACAGAAACCAGATACCAAAAGAACGACAATTGCTATTGTTGGTTATTTTGCTTCTTTTTTTAAACCCCTAAGGGGTACTGCTGGTATGTCTATGTAAGCCTAAGTAATCAAACGCTTTTTGTATTGATTTTTCTCTTTATTTAAATATTAGCTGTGGATGTTTTTAAGTTTAAGAATACTCAGACTTAGCCATCACAACACGCACATAAATAACAAAATAGATGTACTACCGTATCACAGTCAAATTGTTTCATATTAAATAAATAATAAATACATACTTCCTTTTTCAGCAGGCTGTTTAGAATGTACCAGTAACATAATGAGCAAAATGGGGAAAAATCGATATCAACAAAAAGGAAAACTTTTTCTTAGAAAATTATCAAAACTTTGTTGGATATAAAATATTAGCAATTAAAAATGCTTTCAAAAAGTATTTAAAACTAAATAAGTGTGGTTGGTTATCTATATAGATTTTAAAATATTCCGAAATCACTTTGACTATCTTAATCATTAGAGATGCATTGTTTTTTTTAAACAAAACAACATTAATAAATAGCTTAATTCAAATAAATAAACATTGATAAAACGTAAATGGCAATAAATTACAATTTAAAAGTTCACAAATTTAAATAATCAATATATTACAATAATTATTGTACCACAAAACTAGTCATTGAAATGAAGTGCATTTTCTATGTTGATAAATATTCTTGATATGACTAACTGGTTGACATGTGAACAATATTACCTCTATCATGTCTAGTTGTTGTTTAAAATGGGTCCAACCTGAACTGTTACAGTAGAGCAGAGCACTGTCAGCCCTCCTGAAGTCACTTCTCCTTTTCCAGTCAGCTTTGCACTGTTGATGTCTTGCCACAGCAACAACATAAAGTTCAGCGTTTGGCTTTTGATATTGCTCAGTTGTGCGCTCATTGATAGATAGCAGAGCCTTCAAGCCTCTCCAGCTCATTAACTCCCAAAGGGAAACCTTGAATGTTCTAGAAGGAAAGCGAGAAGAGGTCTACCTGTAGCACTCTTCAGCTCATCAGCTCTCCTGTCCCCTGGCCAGGAGGACTTATTAACTAATCACCTTCAAAAGACCTCCATTCAAAAAAAACAATAAGGACACAAAACAGCTCAACATACAGCAAATTAAAATCTGCCAAATATCTCGTACCGTTATTCCCCATTTCATCCACTCTGACCCAAATGTTTTGGTTCCTCTCTCCTTCTCCAATCCCAGCAGCAGCACCGGTGTGGGTTTTGGTCCTCGTTGCTCTTCTTGTCGTTGAGATCTTCGCTAGACAGAGCGCTCCCTGGGTTAACTTTGAAGTTGCCATTTAGTTAGAAAACCTGAATGCCCTTCGTTGTTTTTTTTTTTTAAATTAAGTATTTTAAATTCCTGTTATAATATATGAGCGGCCTCTGGACGTCCTCCTCCTCCTCCTTCTCATCCTGACGTCCTGCTCCTTGGGTGTCATCTCCCCCCCCCCCCCCCCCCCCCCCCTCCCAGCTCTGTGCTCCACACACAGCCTAGACCGGTCACACCTTGATGCCCTTCACAGCCTTGTTGATGGTCTCCAGTAGGGCCTTGTTCTCCGGGCTCTGGAAGCAGTCCTTGTTGGTGTACATGTCGGTCAGCGTGCTGACGTAGCGCTCAAAGTTCTGCTCTGTGATTGGCTCCTGCTGCAAGTGGAGGAACATGGAAACCTATTATCAACTGAGAGCAAGGGTTCGGCAAGATGGATGCAACCGGTAGCCGGTTATTGGGCTGGATTTGGCGCTTTCAGGGGGCTTCAAGAGTGTTCATGCGTTCAATGAATGTGTCTGTGTGCGTGTGTATACATGTGTGCATGTGTGTGTGTGTGTGTGTTTGGTCTTTGTGTGTGTGCGTGTGTGTGTGTGTGTGTGTGTGTGTGTGTGTGTGTGTGTGTGTGTGTGTGTGTGTGTGTGTGTGTGTGTGTGTGTGTGCGCGTGTGTGTGTGTGTGTGTGCGTGTGCTTACCATGTGTGGCAGCCGTATGTTGGTGAGGCTGCGGATGAGGGCGTGGCTGAGCCCCGACAGCTCCATGAAGAGGGCCTCGTTCTGCTCCTCCATCACCTTGTTCTCCTGCTCGATGCTCTTCAGGTTCTTCTCCATGGAAGAGATCTGCTGGACCCCCCCCATACACACCGTCAGGGCCGAGCTCACACTCAGAGGGCTGTGTGTGTGTGTGTGTGTGTGTGTGTGTGTGTGTGTGTGTGTGTGTGTGTGTGTGTGTGTGTGTGTGTGTGTGTGTGTGTGTGTGTGTGTGTGTGTGTGTGTGTGTGTGTGTGTGTGTGTGCGCGTGTGTGTGCGTGTGTGTGCGTGTGTGTGTGTGTGTGTGTGTGTGTGTGTGTGTGTGTGTGTGTGTGTGTGTGTGTGTGTGTTTATCTGAGTAAAACAGAACCCAGTGCTGAAAGTAAAAGCCAGTTGGAGTAAGGGTGATGGATACAAAGAAGTTCTTCTTCCATGTTTATATGGGGGAGGCTAAATGCACATGTTTTAAATACTGAGAACATATTTAAAGAGGTGCATAAGAGCAGAAAGTTGCTCTTCATTCCACATGCATGGTGTAGAAGCTGACCTCCTCCTCGAGCACCTTAAACACCGGGCTTGTGTCGGGCTTGTGTCATTTCCTTATTCTACCATAACTAAATCATTTATTAATAGGAGGTGTTTACTTACAAGCACTTGGTTATAAACCAAACATGAACATGGTAATGAACTATAAGGAGGAGCAGAGTGGTTTAGATAAGGACAAATCTAGTGAAAGTATAACTGTACTTTCCCTTGGATCTTCACTTGTGGCATAGAAGGAGTGAAACCCTCCTGTCTGCAAGTTGACCAGCCTCTATCTCAGTGTGGATATAGAGGTAAACCCACCTGGGTCAGCCTCACCTCAGTGTGGATGGTGAGGTTAACCCACCTGGGTCACTTCAGTGTGAGTAGAGAGGTTAACCCACCAGCCTCACTTCAGTGTGGGTAGAGAGGTTAACCCACCAGCCTCACTTCAGCGTGGATAGAGAGGTTAACCCATCAGCCTCGTCTCAGGGCGGGTAGAGAGGTTAACCCACCAGCCTCACCTCAGTGTGGGTAGAGAGGTTAACCCATCAGCCTCACCTCAGTGTGGGTAGAGAGGTTAACCCATCAGCCTCACCTCAGTGTGGGTAGAGAGGTTAACCCATCAGCCTCACCTCAGTGTGGGTAGAGAGGTTAACCCATCAGCCTCACCTCAGGGCGGGTAGAGAGGTAAACCCACCAGCTTCATCTCAGGTCGGGTAGAGAGGTTAACCCACCTGTGTCTGCAGGTTCTCCATGTCCGCCTCCATCTCGGTGTTGGACTCGTTGAGGTCGTTGATCTCCTTGTTGAGCTGCTGGATGTCCTCATCGTTGTCCAGAACTAGGAGGGGCGGAAGAGAAGGGTCACCCTACAGGATACTACGCAAGATAATACGACGCACTAGGATGTAATGTAATAGAATGGAGTGAAACATAACAGTCTAATGTAATATAACATAATATGAGGTTTTATCGTAGAATATAGCCTAACATAATATCATCAATATAATGTAATACAATATAATGTCATATAATGTAGTATTGCATAATATAATGTAATATCTTTTAATGTGTGCTTAATGTCATTATATGTAAGATAACTGAGTTAAGGTCATGTTATTCAATATAATATGGAATCTAATGCAATGTAACAATGTAAAACAATAGAATATAATATTATGTAATATCATATAAGGTAACACAATAAGAGCCTAACATGATGTAAGGGCAGCTAATGTACTTGTGATTGTGATGTTACCGTCAGCAGGTCTGAACTTGGCATTAAGGTAGTCTTCCGGAGAGAACTTGGCTTTCTTCTTGGCAAACGAGGCCCTGGGGCAACCTGAGAGGCTGAGGAGCAGAGCAGTCCTTAGGAACCATGAGGCTACGGGGCCCTTACAGCGAGGGGCCAACGTGGCGCCAGGTGACAGTCCAGAGCAGCACAGTGGCTATCCATACAACACGAGCCTGGTGCTCCCGTGGCCACCGGGTCCCGGTACCTCTGTCTCTGACCGGAGCGGTCCAGCCCTCAGGGGGGACGTACCTGCGGTGGGTGAGGAAGCTCCCGTTGGCGTGTCCCGAGCCGTCGCAGCCCGGCGTGGGGCAGGTGGGGCCCTCGGTCTTGAAGGCCTTCCAGTTGAAGGGGGCCCCGTTCAGGACGCCCTCCTTCTGGCGCCGCGCGGCCAGCGGGCAGCCGTAGGCGCTGCGGTGCGTGGCGTACTTCCCGCTGATGTGGCCCAGGCTGTCACAGCCTGGCACAGGGCACCGGCTGAGGGGAGGAAGAGGGAGGGAGAGGGTTAGAGAGGGGGGCTCCAGGGAGGGGAGAGGGTGGAGGTGAGGAGGAGGAGGAGGAGGAAGAGGAGGAGGGGAGGAGGGGAGGAGGAGAGGAGAAGGAGGAGGAGAGGAGGAGGAGGAGGCGGTGAGGAGGAGGAGGAGGAGGAGGAGGAGAGGGGGAGGAGGAGGAGGAGGAGGAGGTAGAGGAGGAGGAGGAGGAGGAGGAGGAAGAGGGGGAGGAGGAGGAGGAGGAGAGGGGGAGGAGAAGGAGGAGGAGGAGGTAGAGGAGGAGGAGGAGGAGGAGGAGGAGGAAGAGGGGGAGGAGGAGGAGAGGAGGAGGAGGAGGAGGAGAGGAGGAGGAGGAGGAGGGGGAGGGGGAGGATGGGGTGGAGGAGGAAGAGGAGGAGGAGGAGGAGGAGGACGGGGAGGAGGAGGAGGAGGAGGAGAGGAGGAGGAGGGGAGGAGGAGGAGGAGGAGGAGGAGAGGAGGAGGAGGGGAGGAGGAGGAGGAGGAGGAGGAGGAGGAGGAGAAGGAGGAGAGGAGGGGGAGGAGGAGGAGGAGGAGGAGAGGAGGAGGAGGAGGAGGAGGAGGAGAAGGAGGAGAGGAGGGGGAGGAGGAGGAGGAGGAGGAGAGGAGGAGAGGAGGAGGAAAGGAGGAGGAGGAGGAGGAGGGGAGGAGGAGGAGGAGGAGAGGAGGAGGAGGAGAGGAGGGGGAGGAGGAGGAGGAGGAGGAGAGGAGGAGAGGAGGAGGAGGAGGAGGGGAGGAGGAGGAGGAGGAGAGGAGGAGGAGGAGGAGGAGGAGGAGGAGAGGAGGGGGAGGAGGAGGAGGAGGAGGAGGAGGAGGAGGAGGAGGAGGTGGAGGAGAGGAGGGGGAGGAGGAGGAGGAGGAGGAGGAGGAGGAGGAGGAGGAGGTGGAGGAGGTGGAGATCCAATGGTGCAAATGGTTAAATGAACACTATTTAAACATATTACAGGAGAACCTACTGAGAAGATGCATGACATAGATAAGTATAAGGTCCTTCTAGTTAAGCATTTCATACTGTAGCTTTCATAGTTTCATGAGAATTACAATAATGCAACAATGCTACTGACACATAACAAGGTTTTCTCTGAAACCCATGTTAAACCACATCAATGACACACAAGCTGTTAACCAAGCTGTTATCAAGACAGAAGAAGACACAATGCTTGTGCATTAAATGGTGCAAATACAAGATGTAGCACATATATGTCTGATGTATTGGCAATCTAAGATGCATTACTCTGCCATGAACTGAGGTCAATGGAGTCAGCATGTAGAGAGTGTATCATCCCATGAACAGGTGACTTATTGAGGGATTCGGTCACCACTGGTTCTATCGATGACTCATGAATGACTGTCCCTGTTGGTTTTATTGATTGCACTTTGATCTTTTTACTTGTCCCATTAGTTGTACTAAAAGCTGGCATTATGGCTTTTCTGAGCGGTACGAACTTTAAGAGCTCGGAGTCCTCCTGGTTGTCCTTGGTAGGAGATGTTTTAATTCCACTTTTCTTGGCACGCGGGCACCCAGACAGACTGAAAACAGAGAGTATGGAGTTGATAACATAGGGCGGGAAAAGATCTTCAACAAGATGTCACCTGACCCCGCCGTTCCAAAGTACCAACGTTGGACATGACTTTATATCTTATACACATAAAGATAAAAACACTATAGGGAAGTAAGCTTTTCAAAGAGTTCCAGAAGAGGTAAGAGGTAATACCAATTAGCTGTTAAAACTCCAGTAGGAGTTAAATCTAGTTGAATGGCAATTAGCACAAAACTGCCAAATATGTCCAGAAACTATGTAATAGAAAGGTTCAAAAATAGTGTGTTTGTGTGGCCCCCGTCTAATGCCGACATGACCTGTCTCTAGACTTCTCTAGCCTTGTGTGTATATGTATGCACTGTGTGAGCTCAGTATATCAGTATTATTATTGTTTTTTTCAAATATAGTCTGTGTGTGTGTGCGTGCGTGTACGTGTGCTTGTGCGTGTGTGTGTGTGTGTGCGTGCGGGTTTGTGTGTGTGTGTGTGTCTGTGCGTGCGTGCGTGTGTGTATATGTGTGTGTTTGTGTGTGCATGTGGATGTGTGTGTGTGCGTGTGTGTACGTGAGTGTGTGTGTGTGTGTGTGTGTGTGTGTGTGTGTGTGTGTGTGTGTGTGTGTGTGTGTGTGTGTGTGTGTGTGTATGTGTGTGTATGTGTGTGTGTGTGTTACCTTCTATGAGAGGAGTAGTTTCCGGTGATATGACCTGATCCATCACATCCAGGTGTTGGACATCTGGGGTCAAGAGGTTATACTTTAGAGAGTAAGCAACCAGTATGGTTTATAGAAGGCTTGTAGCTTCATCTTCAACACTAATTAACAATTATTCGCCAAAGGCGAAGTGAATAGTATTACAGTACACTATTCATGGAGCCTGAGGTGACACTCCAAAAATAAGCAAGATAACACTTTTTCCCGGGATTTAATTGTTTTTATTAGCGGTTTATTTGTTTTTATTAGCGTTTTTATTATTACCGCCACGCAATATCCCGAGTTCGAGATCTCAATCATGGGATGTTGCCCAATATCCTGAGATAGTAAACCAATCAAATTGCACCATCTTAGGAGGTTCAGGTGTAGCATATACTAATGAATGATATTATGCGGGCGTTATAAATTATCCAAACATGTCCCATCTTTCTCTCAGAGTTCCTCTCTCCTGATTCTGTTGCCGCCATCGAAGCAAAAATGTTGCGATGGAAAGTATGGCTACAATTGTAAAAGGTAACAATACAATTGATAAGTATTCAATAAGAATACATTGGAGGGGCGCGATAGAGAGCAGGAAACCGTGACGGACACAGCAGCACAGAGGGCAGCATCGCCACGTCAGTGAGTCAGTGAGGAGCAGAGTCAGTGAGGAGCAGAGTCAGTGAGGAGCAGAGTCAGTGAGGGGCAGAGTCAGTGAGGAGCAGAGTCAGTGAGGAGCAGAGTCAGTGAGGAGCAGAGTCAGTGAGGAGTCAGTGAGGAGCAGAGTCAGTGAGGAGCAGAGTCAGTGAGGAGCAGAGTCAGTGAGGAGCAGAGTCAGTGAGGAGCAGAGTCAGTGAGGAGCAGAGTCAGTGAGGAGTCAGTGAGGAGCAGAGTCAGTGAGGAGCAGAGTCAGTGAGGGGCAGAGTCAGTGAGGAGCAGAGTCAGTGAGGAGCAGAGTCAGTGAGGAGTCAGTGAGGAGCAGAGTCAGTGAGGAGCAGAGTCAGTGAGGGGCAGAGTCAGTGAGGGGCAGAGTCAGTGAGGAGCAGAGTCAGTGAGGAGCAGAGTCAGTGAGGAGTCAGTGAGGAGCAGAGTCAGTGAGGAGCAGAGTCAGTGAGGAGCAGAGTCAGTGAGGAGCAGAGTCAGTGAGGAGTCAGTGAGGAGCAGAGTCAGTGAGGAGCAGAGTCAGTGAGGGGCAGAGTCAGTGAGGGGCAGAGTCAGTGAGGGGCAGAGTCAGTGAGGGGCAGAGTCAGTGAGGGGCAGAGTCAGTGTGTTACGAGAGCACATGAAAGGGGCAGGTGCAGGAAAGGGCAAGTCAAGTTAAAGGAAGACATACTTGAGCTCAGCAGTGTGGGCCGCCATGAGGGAGCGAAGGCTCTTATCAGCGAGAGGACACCCAGATAGACTGAAGGAGAGGGGAGGTACAGAAGCCCAAGATGAAAGTAAAGAGAAAAAGAGGGCGCCGGTGCAAGAGGATAGAGAAAAATAAGAGAGAGAGAGAGAGAGAGAGAGAGAGAGAGAGTGAGAGGGTGGGAAAAAAGGAGTCGTGAGTGAAGGAAAATCAAGAATGCAAGGCATACCAAGGTCACTGAGGAAGAGCAAAACTGCAGGCAAAGGCCTTAAATTACTGATGCATATCAAAGTCATTTATCGACCTCGCTTCCTGTTGCCCATGTTATGTTATTGCCTCTGGGGACTCAGGACCAAATAAAAAGCCCTGAGACAGATGTGGGCGTGGGTCTACCTGCGATGGGACGCGTAGTTCCCTGTGATGTGACCACTGCCATCGCAGCCAGGTGTGGGGCACCTGGAGGGGGCAAAGAAATGAGTGGCGGAGACAAGGAGGGAAGGGAAGGAAGAGAGAAAGGACGGGTAAGATTGAGTGTCCAAGAGTAACTCGATCTTAGCCGGTCCGAGTGTTAATCGGCCTCCCGTCGGGCTTCACTTACAAGAGCAAGTCTTTCTTGGCGTCCTTGGCTGGGAACTTGACCTTGTAGTTTGGGCTGGTGACCTCTCCCGGGTACTTCCTGTCCTCATGACCCTCTTGCAGCATGTCACAGTCCTCCTGGTCGGACGACGCAAATGACTGACCGGTGTGCTCGATCTGAAAATAAAACCCATCACAAATAGTCATTGGACTGCATATGCTGCTTTGACCTCTGGGGCCACTCTGATTCCCTGCATTAACACCTGTACACAAACAATTAGCAGAGAAGGGGCGATGCGCATGAGCAGGGAACGAACCAGCAACTCTCAGTCCGGCCATACCTCCGGTACCACAGCTGCCCTCCTGATAGGACCTCTGCATGGGTGCGTGGGTGGGTGTGTGTGTGTGTGTGTGTGTGTGTGTGTGTGTGTGTGTGTGTGTGTGTGTGTGTGGTGTGTGTGTGTGTGTGGTGTGTGTGTGTGTGTGTGTGTGTGTAATTGTGTATGGTTCTTTGAATAACGTGTAAAGTGCTGTTTGTGTGGCTTGGGTTTATTTTTAAATCATGTTTTGGTTCAGAGAATACTTTTTCATTACCTTGTTGTTTACTAAATGCAGCCTCTGCATTTCTAAGTAAAATGAACAATACACAATTATTCTTTCCTTTTCTATTTCTCTTCTGCATTACTCTTTGTAGACAAGTGCTGCTTCCAAACCCGGCGAGTGGACTCATCAAAAATTAACATTCATGGCCCTTTGTGTTTCTTTTGAAAAGTTCAAAGGAGTGAGAAATTTGCATATGCGCCAAAGCCGGGATGGTGCAATATACCTGACACGCACTCTGATGTGCACATGGCACGTTTAACAGAACAATACACCTCCCAGTAAAGAGAGCAGGGCTCCCACTCTCCCCTGAATTAATGATGAAAACACAACTCAAATAATTCTGAAGCGTGTTGCAAAAAGTTTGAGGAAAATAAAGAAAAAACAACCTCAAACAAGCACATTCCAGCCCAGAGGAAGCTGTTTGTCTCCTGATAGGTTTTGAGAAAGCACACTTTGTAATGAACCCCTGCCCTAAGTGTCCCTGTCCCCCAACAGACAGACAGACAGACAGACAGTGTACTGCCCTAAGTGTCCCTGTCCCCCAACAGACAGACAGACAGACAGTGTACTGCCCTAAGTGTCCCTGTCCCCCAACAGACAGACAGACAGTGTACTGCCCTCAGTGTCCCTGTCCCAGACAGACAGACAGACAGTGTACTGCCCTCAGTGTCCCCCCACAGACAGACAGACAGACAGTGTACTGCCCTAAGTGTCCCTGTCCCAGACAGACAGACAGCACAGTGTACTGCCCTCAGTGTCCCTGTCCCAGACAGACAGACAGACAGACAGACAGACAGTGTACTGCCCTCAGTGTCCCTGTCCCAGACAGACAGACAGACAGACAGACAGACAGACAGACAGACAGACAGACAGACAGACAGACAGACAGACAGACAGACAGACAGACAGACAGACAGACAGACAGTGTACTGCCCTCAGTGTCCCCCCACAGACAGACAGACAGACAGTGTACTGCCCTCAGTGTCCCTGTCCCCGACAGACAGACAGACAGACAGACAGTGTACTGCCCTCAGTGTCCCCCCACAGACAGACAGACAGACAGACAGACAGACAGACAGTGTCTCTCTGCTCCCTGACCTCGTCCATGTCCTCCTCCCGTTGGCGGTTGGGCTTGGTGTAGTCCAGAGGTCCCTCCCACTCCTCCTGCTTGTAGGCGTGGCCATGGTGCGGCGACGTCATCCCGCTGCCGTCGCCGTGGGGATGGGGGGAAGAGGAGGACGCACTCGAGGAGGGGCCCGGGGAGCCGACCCCGGGGCTGGCCCCTGACAGGCTGCCCTCCCGCTTGATGGCCTTCTTCATGCTCAGGTCCAGGGTGCCGTTCTCGTCCACCTCGATGGCCGTCTCCTGGAGCGAGAGGGGTAAGAGGGGGTTCAGCCACACTGCACAGAGCCATCAGGTCTCCATTCAGGGGGCCATAGGGAGTGGAGCCTGCAGCAGGCACTGACACAGAAGACACTGTCAATCTGAAATAATACCGGACACCAGACATTATCTACTGTAAGAAGCAATGTCCCAGGACGATGAGCCAATAGTAGTAGACGCTATGAGACGCATGTATAATGACAACGGTTCCTGTCGTTCTGTATGCTATAACTACCCTCTTGAGGGTAGTTGTGTTGCATTGTGGTGCATATATATGTGTTTAAATATGGTCGATAGGGTTTACGTGTGGTCCATAGTGTTTAAATGTGGGTGATAGTGTTTAAATGTGGGCGATAGTGTTTACATGTGGTCGATAGGGTTTACATGTGGTCCATAGTGTTTAAATATGGTCGATAGTGTTTAAATGTGGTCGATAGTGTTTACATGTGGTCGATATTGTTTAAATGTGATCGATAGTGTTTAAATATGGTCGATAGTGTTTAAATGTTCTTTTCCCTCACTCTCCACCTCATCCCTAACTCTCCACCTCAAGCTGGTGTGTAGTGAGCGTTCTGGCACCGATTGGCTGCCGTGCATCACCCAAGTGGGTGCTACATATTGGTGGTGGTTAGTGAGGTCCCCCCTTCACTTTAGGCGTCTTTGAGTGTTATTAATTATTATTATTCTTCATGTTTAACCTCTGTTTTCCTTTTATTCCTAGTCTGTTTTACATAGTTTTGAATGATGACTATATGCTCTGTAAGGTGACCTTGGGTGTCTTGAAAGGCGCCTCTAAATTAAATGTATTATTATTATTATTATATACTCTATAGAAAAATGTGTTACTTTGTGACGTTATGCAACTCTAAAGTTAGAAATCAAAAAGTATATTTAACCTTGTAAACATTGGTTATAGTGGCTACATCTTCCTTTAATGCTTTCCTTGACAAAATATATTTGTTTGCTAGTTTAGTGCCTATGATAGGGTGCTACACACTCTTAGAAAGGCACATGAAAGAAGCCGCAGCAGTCTATATTGACCCAACCAGGCCTCTTTGTGATCACAGCACACAGGCAAGAATCAGCTTGATGAGGGCCTTCCTTTGCAAAACATGTTGGTAATAAACTTCTATGTCCGATAGCCAAGAAGTCCAATCTAGTGTACCACCGGCCCGATGTGTGAATGGATGTAGAGCAAGGAGCGAGGAACAGCAGTATTCAAATCAAAATGGCGTTCTTATGTGATGAGAGAAAAAAAAAGGCTGAAACGGTGGAAGTGAGAACTGGGAACAGATCCCAGGAAAACGTCCCCCCCTCTGGTTGATTAGCCCAGTGTTTTAATATGTAATGTGATGTTTGATGTTGATTTCTAAATGAGCTCTGACATGTTGATGTTCTGCTAAGCCCGGGCGTGGATTCGCCCTGTGGATCAACATGCTGCCAGATATATCCAGCTTTGCCTCTTTTATATTCTCTTAAAATTGTGTCAGGAAATCGAAAGAATTATAAAAGCAGTCAGTCTCCCTCTCTCTCTCTCTTGCACTCTGTGAGGCAAAAAGGCTTTTAAAAATCACAATGTGGGGTAAGCTGTGCTTCAATTACTCCTCCTGTGCACACAGAGGGAAAATAAAAGAGAGAGAGGGAGAGAGGCAAAGTGAGAGGCAAAGAGAGAGAGTGAGAGAGAGAGAGAGAGAGAGAGAGAGAGAGAGAGAGAGAGGAGAGAGAGAGAGAGGAGAGAGAAGGGAGAGAGAGAGAGAGAGAGAGAGAGAGAGAGAGAGAGAGAGAGAGAGAGAGAGGGATAGAGAGAAAGGTTGTTACAGAGACAAGCATATTAAAACAGTGAAACATAGAAAGTAACAGGAAAATGTTGAGAGACAGCTTAAGAGAGAGGGAGGAGCGAAAGAGAGAGTGGACGAGAGGGAGGGGGGGGAGGGAGGGAGAGGGAGAGGGTGAGGTTGATTTCCGTCCAACAAATAATGGCAGGAAGGCTAACTGGAGTAAAAAGTAGTCCAGGGGAAATGGCGGTTGGCCAAATTCAATAACAAAACACAGCAAGCGTGAGGGACGAGAAGATGAAGAAGGGAGTGTGAGAGGTGATGCAACCGTGCCTCAACACCAATGTGTCCCTTATGATGTATTCAGACAGAGGGCTGGTGGGAGAGAGGGCACAGGTAGAAAACAAAATATCTGTCTTTTATTTAGGCTCACAAACCCTGGTCCTTCGCTCTCTCTGTCTTTGTCTCTCTGTCCCTCTCTCTCTCTACTCTCTCTGCTCTCTCTCTCTCTCTCTCTCTCTCTCTCTCTCTTCTCGTCTCTCTCTTCTACTCTCTCTGCTCTCTCTCTCTCTCTGTCTCTGTCTATCTTCTTCTCTACTTATCTCTCTCTCTCTGTCTCTGTCTCTCTCCCGCTCTACTTATCTCTCTCTCTGTCTCTCTCTCTCTCTCTCTCTCTCTCTCCCTCTCTCTCTCTCTCTCTCTCTCTCTCTCTTCTCTCTCTCTCTCTCTCTCTCTCTCTCTCTCTCTCTCTCTCTCTCTCCCTCTCTCTCTTTCACTCTCCTCTAATCTCCCTCAGTTTGGCTTCCAAGGTTCAATCTGCAATACAATCAGTTAATACAATCTCTATTTCCGCAAGCACTTGGGGAAGAGGAATGGTTGTTGCTATATTGACAGAACAGTTGAAGTGACAAAAAGGCTGCAGTATTTTTTGCAATAAATATATCTTCAGCTGCATGACTTCATTACAGTTTTAATAGTCCTCCCTCTTTCCACAAATGTGTCGTTTGCCTGATGCCTCCACCTGGAAGGATCTCTGGACGATGAGGCCCGATGTTTAAGTGTTTGGATGTGAATGTCTTTTAATGTGGTCGTCTAAACGTCAAGATTCATTTTGGAATAAATAACCTCAGATGTTCATGTCTTAGGGGGGCCCGTGGGTACCTTGTTAAACCAGGGCCCCTGGGTACCTTGGTAACCAGATCAACGTGTGGGGCCCCTGGGTACCTTGCTAACCAGATCAACGTGTGGGGGCCCTGGTACCTTGGTAACCAGATCAACATGTGGGGGCCCTGGGTACCTTGTTAACCAGATCAACGTGTGGGGGCCCTGGGTACCTTGCTAACCAGATCAACGTGTGGGGCCCCTGGGTACCTTGTTAACCAGATCAACGTGTGGGGGCCTGGGTACCTTGTTAACCAGATCAACGTGTGGGGGGCCCTGGGTACCTTGCTAACCAGATCAACGTGTGGGGCCCCTGGGTACCTTGTTAACCAGATCAACGTGTGGGGGCCCTGGGTACCTTGCTAACCAGATCAACGTGTGGGGCCCTGGGTACCTTGGTGTCGGGCTTGGTGCTGAGGTTCTCTGGCTTCTCCCAGCAGCGCGTGGACAGGTTGAGGATGGCGGTGGCGGCCATGTGCGCCGCCTCGGCGTCGTGGGCGTAGTCGTAGGCTGGGCCCCCTTGCCGTAACCATGGAGACAGAGGCTGGGGGACAGGGACTTGGGGACGGAGGGCTTGGCTGTGGGGGGGCAAACACAACCCTAGCTTTAGGGCCGTCCGTACTCCACCCAGCGGCTTACAGCAGCACAGAACGCGGAAAGGAGACCTGACAACGACGGATCCCCGGGGACTCACCCCTGAAGGCGCGCGGTGAGGTGTCGCTGGTGGGCATCTTTGGTGCGAGCATGCGCTTCCCGAACACCTGGACGTCGAAGCTTGCATAATCGAAGGACACCTTGGAGTACTTCTCAGCTCCTTGGCCAGGTTGGCGCGCGGCGTGGTGGACGACATGTGGGACGGTAGGCCCCGTACTGGGGCAGCTCAGCTGCTTCACGAAGCACATGGGCCTGGAGGAGGGGTGAAGGGATGCACAGGAGAAGAGTTGAGTGGTATAAACTAAATAGACTGCATTTACACCGCACTTTTCTAGCCAGTGGCCACTCAAAGCCCTTAACAATATTGCCAAACATTCACCCGACTGCGGAGTCAACCATGCAGGACTACTGCCAGCTCGTCAGGAGCAGTTAGAGTGAGAGGTCTAGCTCAGGGACATTTTGACACTCTCGGTGGAGCAACCTTCGGTTTACAAGTCAAACCACGGCTTGTGAGCCGCCCTGCAACCCAACAAGCAGACAAGAGCCGATGAGAGTAGGGTAGAGAGAAGAGAGGAGGGTAGAGCAGAGTAATATTTAGTAGAATAAAGCACTAGAGTAGAGTAGCATAGATAGGGGTGGGGTAGCATGTCGCTCTCTACCACCGCGTGGTAATGGCTGAACTCTACTCTACTCTGCGTTTTTGGTTTTCCATTGGAAAAAAGTTGTCCATATTACCTGGTACATGGTACTCTTTTGGTATCACCTCTATCAGGTGCTAAGCGAGCTG
>NC_082382.1:6699144-6703518 GCF_031168955.1 Gadus macrocephalus | reverse complement strand
GCAACTCCTCTCTCTGTGTCTCCGTGTTTGTTTGCATGTCCGCCCTCCCATTCTCTCTTTCCCCGACTCAGGAAGCCCAGATGAGGCCGAAGTGTAAAAGAGTTCTCTGTCTTTTCCCGCCCTACTCAGAAAGGAGGGACACACCACGCCACCGCGACGCACGGCCGCTGTCGGGAGCGGCGACAAGCGCTGGGGAATTATTCATGATGCTAAAGAGCGTCGGGCCGACTCCTGCAACTCCCTCAAAAGCTCACCGTGCATGAGTTACGACCCCCACGGCGGGCTCCCTTTGCCAAAAGAGATTTGCCTCTAAATAGCGGCCCACCTGGTGAACAAAATAAAGAAAGGCTCCACAAGTAAACGTATCAAAGCCCTCACTGTCTCCCCCACTGAAACACGGACAGCCTGCAGCACAAGGGCCCTCTGTTGGCCCCCCCGCGAGGTCAGCCAGACTCGGGTTCAACACCTGAGACGGCACCTCTCAGCTCCTCTACTCGGCCGTTAAAGAGGCGCTACGAATCCAAGATTAAAAACAACAGTCAAATACTTCTATCCAACATATGTTTCATTGACAACGCAAAAAAAGCCCCATGGCAGAATGTACACATCATAGAATCGCTTTTCACACTGGCTTGATGACATTCAGACACTTGGTGGTCTGTAGTCTGATCAGACTGAATACTTTCACTACTAGACAATACTCTCACTGTTTGAAAATATCCAATGATAAGAACAATACCAATACCTGTGATTCAAACCAATACCTCATCAATAGGCTTAATTTTAAAATGTTTTCCAAACATAAATATTTCTGCCGCTAGTGGTTGATGCTTCTATCTGACGCAGTGACTCTGAGGTCATGGATCAAAGTTGTATTCACCTTACGTTAAGACACATTTATTAGAGTGATACATCAAGTAACGTTCACATGCTGTGGCTGTGTTCCAACGGTCAGAAACATGACCTCCTTTGTCCTTTCCTAATGTCCTTTCCTCAACCTTGATGGAACGTCATCAGATTAAGGGAAGATGTGAAGGAGAGTTCCTAAGGGCTTAGAACAGAGCATGAAGGACCACTGACAGCCTGTCTAAGACCCCGTGCGAGCTTACTGTGTTGTTTCATGCAGGCTGTAGAAACAGGGATGGAACACCACTTCATTATCAAGAAGGGGACTGTCATAATATTTTTTAGTAAAGGCTCCAAAAGCAAAAGGAAATAATTGTCACATTGAGAATGGTACAGCTCACACTCCTGTCCACAGATATTTATGGGCTTAGATCACAATTAGTATGAGAGTATGAAAATAATTATCGGTCATGCTGATCGTTTGTCTCCCGCCGAATGGGGCCTGGTTTAAATGTTCTGCTGAAGGACGATACTATCCCCTTTTCTTTCCTAAAGGATGGCCCGGTGTACCCTACGCTAGAGGAGATAAGGAAGGAAGCATCGAAGCCGCACCTTATCGTTTAGAGAACTCAAACAGCTCTGATCATGGCTGCCACTGAGATACTTCCGGGTCACTAAGTAAGAAACCTTCCTCAGCAAAAAAGAAGATTAGATCGCAACCTTTGTGTGGGAAACACTGCATTCCATTGGTGGCTGCCATGCGTGGACTCATTGAAGTTGCACATGCTAGTAATCTAGATGGATATTTTAATAACATATCAATAAATCAGCGCTCTACAAGATGACTGTTGTGCCGTGTTTCCCCGGAGGTTAAAGGGCGCATGTACAAAGTAACGGACCGTTACCGTGAATAAAACTATCTTTCCTTTTAGATCAGACGAGTAGCAAATAAACGCTTTACTAAAATAGTCGATCATATACTATAAATCTAAGACTACAGGAAGTGATGTAATTAGTAGGTGACCTATAGGGTCAAGGACACTTGGGATCGAGCTGGAGACCTGGGGTCTCAAAGATATGAAAGAGGGCCACAGCGAGATGTAAGATCCTCAATAGGTGGACCCCGCCCCACAGGAAGTAACTCTTAAGTCTGCAGAAAAATCTGCTTACCTCTCAACCCGCGGCACACTTCTTATATTTTGAGCTCAGATTCTTCCCAGAACTACAGCCCAGCATTCCAACATTCATATCTAAGAATCAGACCTTTATCTCAGCAAACTGAAATGATGAGCGATGTGCACAGGAACCTTTTCTATCTCCTCCGGGGCCCTTCGGACCGGGGTCCTGGTGAAGCCACAGCGGCCCTTTTTTGCAGAGCCTCGGGTTGATTACAGAGCGATCCCGCGGCCCCCCTGGTTGATAGTTCTAATGGCCAGGTTCCTATCTCTTTCCAAGGAATTTAGATTAATTTATTGCAATGCCCTTTAGTTCCAGTGTGTTTCAATTGCGCATTTTGATGATGCTCTGTGATTAACTTCCTGTAGGGGGAGAGCCCCCATATTTGATATCATATGTGACCTCGAGGCCCTCTCTCATATCAAAGAGACCCCAGGTCTCTTGCTCACTCCAAATTGCCCTTGACCCCGAGGTCACCTACTAATTACAACACTTCCTGTAGGCCGAGATTCATAGCATATTATCCACTAATTATAGTAGACCGTAATGCCCTGATTCATATAAAAGAGACCAGACGTCTCTATCTCACTCCCAAGTCATTCTGGTTCCCCATGTATGGTGTGTTTGCATCTCTTATGATATGTCTATAAACGATCAATTTAGTAAGTAAGCCTTTGAGAATGATTTTCTTCAGCCTTTTACTTTATTAATGGCATTCACGCTTCAAAAACCTTTAAAGCAGCATTAATCTGTCATGAATATCTATTATGTACTTAAACTTCCGCTGTACACCACAAATACACCTCATCCCTGGGTCACTCAAAAAAGTTTTTTTTTTTTTTTAAAAGAACATTATCTAACAACAGTATTAATGTGTCATGATTATCTTTTACAAAGCAAACATAAACTTTGGTTGTGCACCATCAAAACACGTTCTTCGCATCTGTCCCAAAGAATAATAAATGTCATCACATAAAATAACACTTAACACAACATCTCAGAAGACTACACAACGCAAGACATTGATTCAAACAACATGCAAGCAGAGTGGTTTCAGGGAAAGTATAGCGTCAATATGAATGACCATGCCAATGATAGAAAACATTGCATTAACTAACATAATAAAGATCATATGCATCACTGACTGAATGTTAAGGAAATAAAATGCACATTCATCTCTAGAAATTGTGCATTTTCCACTGAGTATAAAACGATTGTCCTCCATTTTGTTTTGGCAGACAGAAGCTTGACATAGGTTAATTCTGCTGTTTCTTTGGGCCGTCGTTTTGAGTGATTGACAACCTATTCTGTTGTTGAGGTTGTAGAACCAGCTGCGCCATCAACATTATTAGTTTCCACTTATGACAACCCATAGTGGTTTATTCCTTAAGTTTTATAGTAGTGTATAATAATGTATACATGTAGTAGGAAATTCTAGATTAAACAATGGCAATTTGAGCCAGAAATACAGTACAAGTGATTTGCTACTACAAAATTAGACCTACTCACACAAGAAAAAAGATCTTGATATAATCTTTTTTGAAAATCTTTAACATACAAATGAAAGTGCCCTTTAATATGCAGATGTAACTCATAATAATGAATGCTTTCACTATGCTACAATCGTGAGGTTAATTGGTTTGTTGTCCAGTGGTATCTGTATTTTAGCTGAGTGGTATTTACTGAGCTGGATGAGGTCATTTAGTTTTTTCCCTTTATAATATGAAGCTCTCTTCAGCAAATAGTTTTATTTTGTTATTTTCTATTTTATAGCAGCATAAACCTAATATAGGATGAGTTGAATATTATTGTTCAGGTTGCGCTTTACCGGAAGAATAAAAAACCCTTCTCTAACAAAATATTTCACCGATGTTTAAACATTATTGTTTCTTGGACAATGCACGATGCTGAGAGTTGTAAACCATATTCCAAATGAAACGGAGTGAAGAAGTAAAAAAACAAACTATGGTTAACAACAGCCAATGCTGCAAAGTGCTTTTCCGTATGAGCTGGGTACAGATATGAAAGTAAATCACTGCAGTGGGGCTTTATTGAGGCCAGGACTCTCCTGGAGACCCTAGCAGGCCAGGCCTGATCTCCTGTATGTGGGTCACAGGGAAATCCACACGTGTGTGTAAGTGTGTGGTCAAGCACATATATGGGTTATGAAAATATGTGTTTCTGTTTAATCTTTGTGTGTGTGCGTTTGTGTGCGCATGTGCGTGAGTGCACACCCAGACTGCCTTTGAGGTAATAATGAGAGATGCATTGGTATTCAAGGCACTCATTGGAGTGAAAAGCGGATGGACACACACACACACACACACACACACACACACACACACACACACA
>NC_082382.1:6611644-6696644 GCF_031168955.1 Gadus macrocephalus | reverse complement strand
ATTGGCGGAGCAGGAGAGGGAGCGGCTGGCCTATTTGTTCCAGCTGTAGCCTAATGTCACAACTCGTCATATTCATTTGGGCCGCTAATGAGCCTGGAGTCAACAAGGTGCAACACGCAGGAGTGGAACGGCTTGTTGTGATCCTTGGAACAAACAAACAAGGGGGCGGGGGGCGATTGGGGGGTGACAGGGAGGCAAAGACAGGCAGATGTGTTTCAATAAAAGGGGAATCAAATCAACTGGGGAATTACATGCTAAATACATCAAAACCCAAACCGTTCTTAGAGTTACTGAGTATCACACACCATCCATTTAAACGCACATCTGTAAATAGAGCTTAGTGAACTCATCAAGGAGTTCGTAAGAAAGTAGAGTAAAACAAAGAAATGATTGAGAATGAAAAGAGAGAGCGTTGGTTTTAGCCTCTTGGTCGCTTACAGTTAAAGAAATTCAACAACAGAGACATCTGCTGGCCAAGTATAGCACTGTTTCACTTCCACGCAGAAATACAAACCAGTTTTTGAACTATAGGGATTGTGAGACAACAATGGAATAATACTGCTAAACATCTTTGTATTGGGATAAAACGAAATAACAAGCCAAAGGTTTGTCAACGTTAGAGAAAACATATATCTCTTAAAGCATATTTCCGCTTGGCTCTCAGGCAGGGTGATATAATTGTATTGATGAAAACACGAATCCCTTTGTATGTCTTCTTGCAAAGCAAGAAGTAAACCAGGTTTCAGGCTTTTAAACCTTTCCTGCACACATTGTGTGATTCCTAGTTGAAGACTTACTTATACTCTGAAATGGTGTGCATTGGCTCGAATGACGATTCCACAGAGTTTCAATAAAGAATCTCTGAAAACTGATTAATGTCCGATCAGGCACAATTTGTGATGTCAGACGAAGACTGAACCAATCATCAATCAATATGCACACACACCAGGTTTATCACAAGAGGAGAGAGCAGAGGGCCAAGTAAGACCTTCATAAATCCAACACTGTGTGTGTGTGTGTGTGTGTGTGTGTGTGTGTGTGTGTGTGTGTGTGTGTGTGTGTGTGTGTGTGTGTGTGTGTGTGTGTGTGTGTGTGTGTGTGTGTGTGTGTATCCATGCATGTGTGAGTGTGTGTGTGTGTGTGTGTGTGTGTGTGTGTGTGTGTGTGTGTGTGTGTGTGTGTGTGTGTGTGTGTGTGTGTGTGTGTGTGTGTGTGTGTGTGTGTGTGTGTGTGTGTGTGTGGGTGTGAGTGGAAGGGAATCCATTCCATGCGGTCTACAATGTGTATAGATCAGAGGTGCCCCGACGGAATAGGTGCATTGATTGGATATGAAATCTAATGTGTGACTCCTGCCTCCATCGAAGCGGCCATAATTTCTCTCTGATTATTCTTTTTATTGCAATTACTTAGACCGGCATCGACACCAGACCTTAATGAGACTGTTTGTGCCAGAATGGCAATCCACATGAACCCCACCATGAACATGTAGAGGTTTAATGTGGATGTTTAGGTGCAAGATGTAAAGGTTTAACATGGATGTTTAGGTGCACATATGCACACAGCTGTGTGTGTGTGTGTGTGTGTGTGTGTGTGTGTGTGTGTGTGTGTGTGTGTGTGTGTGTGTGTGTGTGTGTGTGTGTGTGTGTGTGTGTGTGTGTGTGTGTGTGTGTGTGTGTGTGTGTGTGTGTGTGTCTCCAGAAGGCCTGGGATCAGAGTGGGGTATGCCAGCTGTGCTACAAATCAGAGCCCATTTACTGGTGACAGCGTCATTAAACCCTGCTCATCTCATGAAGCACAACGTGCATGGTCAAATGCCATTCACTCCCTTCACATTCATAACTCAGTCCGCTGGGCACACCCGCCCACACACCCAAACACCCACCTACCCATAAATATGTTCACACACACACCCACACACACCCACACACACAAAATCACACACAATCACACACACACACACACACACACACACACACACACACACACACGCACACACACACACACACACACACACACACACACACACACACACACACACACACACACACACACACACACACACACACACACACACACACAATCACACATGCATATAAGGTATCTCACTAAGCCAAACTGAGCATGTCAATTGAACTGAGTAACTGAGTGTAGAAAGGGTGGCTTCCCTGTTTATGGGAGATGATTGTATCCATGCATGTGTGAGTATGTGTGTGTGTGTGTGTGTGTGTGTGTGTGTGTGTGTGTGTGTGTGTGTGTGTGTGTGTGTGTGTGTTTGTGTGTTGATTGATGATGCATTATAAGCAATAGCTGCACAGTCTTTACAACAATGAATATTTGCTAAAAGCAGACGGGTAGTAAACACCGTCACACCTCGGCCAAGAGGGGTTTTACGATAAGTGCACAACCTCACACATGGCATGGTCTTAGTTTACATCTCACTTTCTGTTTCTGTGTTGCACCGACACACACACATACACATACACATGTACAAAAGTATGATTTTAAAGAGGAAGTAGCAGAAAAAAATCTTGTACCATTGCCAGGAATAGTCAGTTGTGATGTGAAATATGTGTGTTCATGATTAGGTCTGTCCGTTGCAGAATAAAGGTAATCTGTCCATAAACAGTGCAGCACTGCGTGATTAGTGGTAACATTGAGAACATGCACACACATATGTAATGTATATGATTACCTTTCTCAGAGAACTCCCTATCCTCCATGGCCTGAGTATTGCCTTGCTGTGGGCATTAGGCTACTGACACAGATGACCCTTTGACCTTGAGATGGGAAGCCAGGCTCCACATCCCCTTTTCTCTGTAGAGGACAAACACAGAATAAGGACATGCCAACATTATCTTTATTCTGGCTGTTGTTTACAGCATATAAATAACAACACCACTTTTGTATTCTCCTTGCCATTCTCCAGTAACCAATGAAAATTTCAAAAACTACAAATATAGTTCCAAGACCAAGAAAGGTAAACAAATACAAAAATACCTCCCTTTTCTAAATCCAATTTATGCAACCCAACTTTTTCTTGACTTAAACTTCAACAAGGTTAACGTAATGTAATATTCTGCTAATATTTTTGGATGTCTAAATTACTCTTCTATCAGCGTTCCCTTAACTTACAAAATAACTGAAAGGTGTTCAAGAGTGTTCAAGAGTGTCAACATCCACTACTAGGGGAAGACAGGAGCAACTGAAAGAAAGCAGAAAGTGCCTCTTTTCTAAAATAATGATGTTTTTGCTTCATTCATGGAGGGAGACAAGAGTCACAATGCTATCAATTCAGAGAGGAAGCCAACATGGCTAGGGGCTTTAACATGATTCCTGATACAGTAAAAGTTATTTTTTATTAAACTAAAAATGACATCTGACTTCTTTAATAGCGCATCTCTCAATCTATTTAAGAAAATATACACATGTAAATCATGAAAAGAAGGAGCTCCATCTAAGAATGGGACCCATGGGACAGTGGGACGACTGAAGGGAAAGCTAAAGGTTCAAAGTAACTTCAGAACTCCTCTTTCTAAATGAACGGCCTCTGGCAGTTCCCCAAAAACAGTTTGTATTTCCGTGTCTTGTGACTACAAGAGAGTTTCTTCTCCCTGCCGTCTCGTTTCACAACAGCTCTGGTGTGTGAGTTAACCATACCACTATAAATAAAGACAAAATACGTATTCCAAGGGAGTTGAATTTCATAGAGCCTGGAAAACATTAGGAGCTGATAGGATATTGTGGGGTAAAGACCGAATGTTAAAGCAAAGAAAGGTGCTGAAGGATCGAGGAACAGAACACTTAGAGCTGCCGTGGAATTTGGACGGAGAAGGATGGACAAAAGGAGCCTCACCTGTATGTTGTCTCACCTGTATGTTGTCTCACCTGAATGTTGTCCCTTGAATGCTGTTGGACGAGGGGGAGACTTGGAGAGCCTTTGCCGGTAGTTGCAGTGATTTCCATAAACAAACAAATGCAGGAGAGCACCTGCAATTTCAGTGTGTCCAGCAAAACCCAATATCCCTCCACCATATCCAAATGTTACAATTTGAATATGAAAAGGGGTCTAATTTGGTTGTTCACTTCTATAAGCTTTTGCCTTGGTAAAGTGAAAAAGCACATTGAGAGGGAGTCCTACCAGATAGCACCATTCTACTGGTATTTGTGGAAGTTATCATATACAACATGTGAATGAATTGATCATGGTTAAAAGTAAGATTTAAAGACAAGGTCTTCCCTTGGGACAAGGCCTAAATAAAGACTAGTCTTCCCATTATGTGGTACGGCAATAGAAAATGCCTGCCCTCTTGTGACTAAAAGGCAATAATGCATCCCTACACCAGAAAGGAGAAGTGTAAAACGAATCAGGGTAAACTACCTCAAAAGGAGAAGTTGCTTTGTACTGAGCTTTCTGAATGAAAAGCAGAGTAAATTAACCTCTGAGGGACCAGGCAATGTGATACTTACTGATTATATTGTGCGGCTTATTGATTCAAATCATAACCTAAAAATTCATAACTAGAGTGGGATATAAACCAGGTTTACAAAAATATGAATAATAATAAAGCAAATACAAGGGTTGGTTGTAATGTAATAATGAATTAGTGGTCAGACATACTATTGCCCTAGCCACATTGTCAGAGGCTCCTTGCCAGATGAACAATTCATCAGTCAACATATAATGCATATTACAAAGTAAACGTTATGAACCACTAATAAAGATCGGTGAACAGAAGATGGATCAGTAAATATAAGTTACATGAGTAACTTTCTGTGCACCTGTTGATTGGCAGACTCATCCGCCAATCACCTGTTAGACCCGTCAGCCAATCATACGGCTGCTTCTGGGTGATCCAAGATGGCGGCCTCCAGCGCTCGGTATCGTACATCATCATAATTTAACACAAAAACATTTTTAAAGGACTACAAACTTTGGGGAAGGTGAAAGGGGCCAAGCGGCGGGACGGTATCGCCGGTTGACCACGGAGACGGACCCCCATGAGGTATCGGTCTGGGTAGACTCGGTGTGACGGACTATTGAAGTATGGCGACCGAGAACCGAATCCACTTCTGGAGGAGGAACGTGAAGGTTCCCGGAAGGTAGGCTCATTATTATAAGTCTGTTCTCCCCCAGATGGGACTCTGCGGTTAGGATCCACCGGGCTGAGGGCATCTCAGACCCAGGCTGTCAGACCCGGGCAACCTCAGGGGAGAAGTGCTGGGAACGGGTTAGGGTTAGGTACCCAGGACCAGCGGGGCTTTATGGAACTAAACACCACGGGTCTGTAGACCACTAAGGAGACCCATTGTATATAGACTCATAAGGCGACTCATAAGGAGACCCCTTCATCTATAGACTCATAAGGAGACCCTTTATATATATATATATATATATATATATATATATATATATATATATATATATATAGTCATAAGGAGACCCCTTCATCTATAGATTCATAAGGTGACCCCTTCATTTATAGACTCCTAAGGTGACTAATAAGGTGACCCCTTAATTGATAGACTCATACGGAGACCTTTCATCTATAAACTAAAACTATGTATGGGAGAGGTCCAGAAGCAGCTGTGATGTGTATAATCTGCCATATGTTTCAGACCAGCGGTTACTGCTGTCTACTATTCAGTAACTTTACATCAACAACCTGTGTGTCACAACTGCTGTGTGTTAGCATATTTATTATTTAATTAAGTTGATCTGCATCGTTTATTTCCTCATAATAGAGTTTGGTAGGATATTAGATCGAGGCCTAAATGTAGTCTGAACTGCTATGGTTTATCAATACCTACCAACAATAACGTTACGCCAATGCAATGAACGGTTGCATTTCTATGACCTTACCCTATCCTTGTGTTACACGTTCATAACATGTACAATTTGATGCTACTTAGCGGCTGTTACTAGTCACATTATCCCCGGAAATAAACTATTCCGTTACGAAACCTGGAACGGGGATATTCTACATGAGTGCTAGATGTTAATGTGTGTATCGTTGTCTATTTAAATACTTAGTTATTCCTTTCCAAACTGTAGAGAGCTTGGTGGGGAGGGGGATCCAGCAACCAGTAACCAGTCTGTTCAGGGTAATCTGAGAAGAACCCATCTGTAAGAAGAGGGCGGGGTCCCTTTGTCACGCACACTCATCTTTCCCAATGGTGGTTGGTGTAAAAGCTGGGGAGCAAAACACAACATACGGTGAAACCGTTTGAACAGGAAAGGCAACTGGCTCGCTCAAACTGCCTGTCCTTGAGCAGCTCCTGATAAAACAAGATTGAGCCTAGTAAACAGAGGACTCTGAGCCAGATAGTAAACAGACCCAGTTCTGGCAGAGCAAACTCTCTTAGCTTGCTCTAGGAATACGCTGGTGTTGAATCTATCTGGTTTACAGGTTTTATAATTCATCTCATAGGCTTGCCCGTGTTTTTCCGATGTACAGGGAATTAACTGATATAGACCTAGACTACCCTGCACTGTTGAAGCGCTGCTTTTGGATTCCCTGTAGCTTTCTTTTGAAAGCTACATCTGCTCTGACTAAACCAAGCATTGATCAAACTACTTTAAACTCCTATCTAGGCTCTCGACCTTCATTGGTAAATGGTAAATGGTAAATGAACTGTATTTATATAATGCTTTTATTGAAAATGCTTTACAATATTGGATGACGTTCCCACATTCACACACCGACGGAGTCAACCATGCAAAACGACAGCCAGCTCGTCGGGAGCAGTAAGGGTTAGGTGCCTTGCTCAGGGACACCTTGACACTCAGCTTGGAGGAGCCGGGGATTGAACTCGCAACCTTGTAATTACCAGCCACCCCGCTCTATCTCCTACTGCTGACCCCAAACATCAGAATATTTGGCAACTTTGCAACGTGAATAAATAGTCATGCATTATCTTTTCTATGTGAAACAGTTTGAAAGGACTAGGATGTTGAAAGACAAATTGCTCTTGTCGATACAATCTGGATCATCCTAGATGGCAAAAGCATCATGTTTTAGGGTTCGGGGCTGGGGCCAGGTGAGGTGCAGGGGGTCTGCAGAACATTTGGACCAGAGGCCAACTGCTAAGAATCTGGCAGCGTGCAAACTGATGAACAGAATGTGCTTGGCAGGGTGGAAGTGAGCGGTAGTCAGAGCCATGCAAGCTGTTCACTGGTTCTGGTTTGGTTAGACCGCATTCGTTATATTAGTCCTCATTCTGATTGTATTCAAAGGGGACGGACGGAGTGAGAAATTGTTACAAGCTACACTGGGCAAATGTAGGCTTGCTTGGTCTGAGTCATGTTGATATCCAAGGAAGCCCACACTATCTAATTCCCTGATGCCTTTCCAAAGATAACAGTCAAAGACATGAAAAGTATGTTTATTGTGTGGCAGTATTGATAGGACGCGTTTCTCGTCTCCTCCAGTATTCAGCCAGTTTATGGAGCTCAGCATCCACCCCTCGACCCCCGACTGCGGCGCACGTAAGTGCTCGCCACAACTCGTCTGCATGGTCGTATGCCATCCATGTGGACGTTTTCATTTTGGCTATTGTATGGCCAACATCGCTGTGGTTTTTGGGACTGTGTTTTGCCTTTGGGCTGCATTGTGGACATGCAAATGAATGCGTTTTTTATTTTCTCGATTTATTATCATTTGTGTTGTGCACGGTGCCTTGTCAGATGTGCAAGGTTATTTTTTCTACATGTTGTTCTTCATTCTGTTATTATGCCACTAATTAAATTACTACAATCAAATTAATTAGTTGCTTGATGGAAGAGTACAAGAATGTCTTTATAGAAAATGTCCTGCCTGTCATATTGTTGTAGGCGTGATTGTTGAAGCATGTTGTTTGGCACACCTTTTAAACTCTCATGACGCACCACTAATGAATCCATCTGACATTATGGCTTTTCAGGTTCGCCAAAGAAGCCGCCAAGCCAAACTTCAACAATCTGAAGTCCAAGAAGCCCTCTAGTTTCCACGAATTTGCGCGTAGCACCAACGATGCCTGGGATATCGACGATGATGAGGAGGACGAAGACTTCCTGGCTGCCCATCAGACGTCACTGACGCCCAGCCTGCACCCCTCCCCACCTCTCCAGCAGGTGACCGCTCTGATGGCTCTGTGCTCTGCTGGTTTAGAAGCAGCTCCTCGCTCACATGGACCTAGAAAATCGGTCTGCCGTGGTTGGACCCGACCCTAGAACAGTTGATCATGGGTGTTTCTTTATTACTGTTGGTCTGGTAATAATGTGCACTACTCTTTGTCACCGAGATCCGAGACGACGGATGAAAAGAACTAGCATAAAATCTCTTGCTTGTTTGCCGTGTTTTCCAGTACCCAGGGCCGTCCCTGCACCAGGCGGACCTCGCTGACCGCCTGACTCCTCTGGGGGCAGCAGGCCTGAACCCCCAGGAGGAGCAGGGGCCAGACTGCGAGGAAGAGGAGCAGCAGGACAAAGGAGAGGAGGAAGAGTGCGGAGAGTTCAATGGCAGGGTGGGCAAGTCCAGCAGTGATGCCCACCTCGGCGATTCCTCAGGTACTTATGTGGAGAGGCTCGCTGCTGCACTACGTCTGAACGGGCCGACCTCCCCCGGCATCACGGGAGACGACCGGGGGAGGGAGGGGTCCGGTTCAACCTATACCGGATTAGATAACTCTGCGCTCTGTCCTCTGGTCTCCTGCCCCGCCTAGTTCGATCCACGCTGCAGAAGCAGAAGTCCCTCCCGATGAGACCCATCATCCCGCTGATCGCACGCATCTCGGACCAGAACGCGTCGGGAGCGCCGCCCATGACGGTGCGAGAGAAGAGTCGGCAGGACAAGTTCCGCCAGCTGCTGGCCAGCCCCAACACCGACCTGGGTAAGAGGGAGACCACCGCACGCGTTGTCCTCATTATTGTGTGTAGCTACATATTATTGCTTATTCCCTGGATGTATCATTCGTGACAAGCAATTTACTGATGGTGTTGATGCTTGCTCAAGGTAGGAGGTCAGGGGCAGAAAAGGCATCAACGATTCCTTCTGTAGGTTTGAGCTAGTGGGAGGTTTGTAGTCGGTAAAAACTCCAAACATGGATAACCGCGTGTAAAGCGTTTTTTAACAATCAAGTACTCAGTCATTGAATCATGTTTTAAAAGGGTGACTTATTTCCTACTGGTGTTATGGCACGCCTGGCTATTGAGCAGGATTGCTTCGCCATTTAAAGTATGCACACTCAAGACAGGAAAATGGGATCTGATATACTGTTCACACAAACACACACAGTACCACCTACACATTAGACCTACACCCAGCTCTGCAACAGAGGATTGCTGTGGATACTTGCAGAGTGGCCGATACTCGCTAATCACGATGCTCACCGTCACTCCACACTGCTGTGCTTTCAGAGGAGCTGCGGAAGAGCAGCTGGTCAGGCATCCCAAGAGAGGTCCGACCAATCACCTGGAGGCTTCTCTCTGTGAGTCCCAACATAGGGAACCTTCTTTTCTCTGAGGCGGGTAGCTACGGAGGTAGAGCGGGTGGACTGGTAACCGAAGGATTGCAAGTTCGATGCCCGGCTCCTCCTAGACTTTGAGCGTCGAGGTGTCCCTGAGCAAGACACCCCAACGCCGACTGCTCCCGACGAGCTGGCTGTCGCCCTGCGTGGTCGACTCCGCCGTCGGTGTGTGAATGAGTGAGTGAATGAATGGTTGTATGTCGCTTTGGATAAAAAGCGTCTTCAAAATCCCCTAAATGTAGATGTAAATGAGTCGTCTTCCCCTGGCTGCTCCTTTTCAACAAGCTTCCTTGTTACCTGAATGTGCTCGACCCTCATATGTTGAAGGGCTACCTTCCTGCCAACATGGAGCGCAGGGACCTGGTGCTGAAGAGGAAGAGAGACGAGTACTTTGGCTTCATCGAGCAGTACTACCACTCCAGAACAGACGAGCACTACAAAGACACATACAGACAGGTGATACTTCAGTGATTCAACCTCAACCCGATTGCCCCATTATGACACACAATCTGAGCTTCATAAACAAATTGCATAAGTCTAACGTTCATTGTGTTTACCAATCTGTCTCCTGGTCAGATCCACATCGACATTCCCAGAACCAACCCTCTGATCCCACTGTTCCAGCAGCCCACGGTGCAAGAGGTGAGAGGTCATTCATACAGCAGCCCCGAGCTGGACCTGCTGTTTCAATCCATTCTAGAACCATGTTGGGCCAGAGTGTTCACAAAGCCTATATACCACTGTCACAGTGACCGTTGCATCTTATTGAAAGCACTGGTTGCTGGTTTTCATCGCCACAAAAAGTGATACTGAAGGCTGTTTAGCATACGCTCTGATGACCTAGTACCAATATTTCCATACTTATTCCTCAAGTAGCATAGCTTAACATGAACCGTTTATTATTTCTTTGTGCTGCAGGTGTTTGAGCGCATCCTGTTCATCTGGGCGATCCGCCACCCTGCCAGTGGCTACGTCCAGGGGATCAACGACCTGGTCACACCCTTCTTCGTAGTTTTCCTTTCGGAATTTGTGGGTAAGTGAACCTTGTGTCTTGTGCTCCTATCCAGCATCAGCATAAGGACTTGGTGGTTCCCATTCAGCCGTATGCCGAGTGCGTTCCATTTGTTCAAACTTTCAACGGTGTTGGTTGTGTTATTAATTTGTTACTTTTATACAAACAAATGTGTTCTGATCCTGTTTCTTCATTCAGTTTGAATATATTATTGTGTGATCTTGCATATTACTTTAGGCTGGTGCTTTGTAGATCTAAAACTCATTATCGATTCAGGATCGAAGCGAAGTCATTGAGTGGTGTCTTTAATTTGGTGATGAATTCTCAACTTGTGCTCTGCTAGAGGAGGATGTGGAGAACTTTGAGATGGCCGGCCTTCCTCTGGAGACGCAGAGGAACATTGAAGCAGACAGCTTCTGGTGTATGAGCAAGCTGCTGGATGGAATACAGGTTGGCACACACACACACGCCCAGTGCATGCAAATGAACCCTTTATTGTCTACCTAACCTGACATCCTATTTCTGCCTTGTTTCGGTCTTCAAAAATTGAAGGACAACTACACGTTTGCTCAGCCCGGAATCCAGAACAAAGTGAAGGACCTGGAGGAACTGGTCAGCAGGATAGACAGTAAGCTGCTCCTCTGTCAACATAGGACTGGACTGCTTTTGTACACATGGATCTCTGGATAGTGTGTGTGTGTGTGTGTGTGTGTGTGCGTGTGCGCGCGTTCCCTAGTGGACATCCATGGTCACCTGAAGAGGTACGAGGTGGAGTACCTGCAGTTTGCGTTCCGCTGGATGAACAACCTGCTGATGAGAGAGCTACCGCTGCGCTGCACCATACGGGTCTGGGACACCTACCAGGTACGGGTCCATGGGGTCTGGGACACCTACCAGGTACGGGTCCATGGGGTCTGGGACACCTACCAGGTACGGGTCCATGGGGTCTGGGACACCTACCAGGTATGGGTCCATGGGGTCTGGGACACCTACCAGGTACGGGTCCATGGGGTCTGGGTTGCCCACCTGGTACGGGTCCATGGGGTCTGGGTCGCCCACCAGGTACGGGTCAATGTACACGTCTGGATGGTGCCGAAGCGCCGCGGTGCGCATTTCACGCGCGTCAATTGCCGCCCTTAGCACCAATAGGAAGCGTCGCGCTGCAGCACCGTTGTGATTAACCAACATGGTCGGTATAGGTTAACATAACGTTATACCAGATGTTTTATGACTACATATAGGGCCCTGATGCCCATGATCCTCTCTTTGCGCTTACAATGTCACATTCATTCAAAGTTACTTTATGCACTGTCGGGCAATTTATTTACGGTTTAATCACTTTATTTACAGTCATTGCTCATTCTTTTTGCAGTGGGGAATTGTTAATCTACTGCATCCACAGTCTCCATATGTACAGGACCTTGTATCAAGCCGGGATGTACAAACTAGCTTTAAAAAAGCGTTTTTTTCAGGGGCAGCGACGCTAGGGAATAGAACAGTGGCGTGAAGGATAGCGGGGCGGCGCGCCGCAGAGCGCTGCCGCACGGCTAGCCGCCGCCGGTGTGGGCTAGAACGCCCCCGGAATAAGGGGGAAGTTCTTTTCGATGCGCCGCTTAGTCTACCGCTTGTCATTTCTTGTGTTGGGCTTCAGTCTACCACAACCTTTGTTGACTGCATGAAAGACAATTCCAATCCCATAATATTTTACCTTTTTTGTTTTTTTCGGTGATTAACATCAATGTAGAGTAGCTAAGAAAGGGTTTCAGAGGAAATGTGTGAATTGTCTTCAATTAGAACACTCATTCTTCGTCGCTGTCTGGTGGGCATATGGTGTTATTGCAATTGTTTGGCTTGGTATCATGCTTATTCTACCTGTCCTTGACCTTCAGGTCAAGTGTCAAAATATATAGTACCATATAGTACTATAGGGCTACCAACTGATTATGCACCTAAAACATGAGATTTATTCCCGTCCTTTGGAGGAGACGTAAAACCGAGGTCCTGACTCACGGAGGTCATAAAAGATCCCAGGGCACTTATCGCAAAGAATAGGGGATTCCCCGTTGTCCTGGCTAAAACTGCCCAACCAGGCTCATTCAATCTGGCCCCCTAATCATCCTCCTGTATAATCGGCTGACTCATTAATTCCCTCACTCTCCACCTCAAGCTGGTGTGTGGTGAGCGTTCTGGTGCAGATTGGCTGCCGTGCATCACCCAAGTGGGTGCTACACATTGGTGTTGGTTAGTGAGGTCCCCCCTTCACTTTAAAGTGCTTTGGGTACCTTGAAAAGCGCTATATACATTAAAAAAAAAATATTATTAAAGCGGAAATATAGTCTTCAACTTATGCTGTGTTCTAGCTTTGCATATACATTTAACTTTATTCACTCTGAGTAAATAATGTAGTCACTTTACTATATACTATCTCACTCTATACTTCTAAGTAGTATCCAGTTCAATTATTTCACTTGCAGAACAATCACACTGGATCACATATCAAAGTCAAAGTCTGATTTATTGTCAATTACAACTTATGTACAAGACAAATAGAAGAACCGAAATATTGTTTCTCTGACTCGCGGTTCATTATCTATAAAGGATAGCATTTGAGATAAGAAATATTTGCAATGAATAAATTCTTAATATATTACATATTATAGCCCTTGTAGTTGTGGAGACATAAATGTATTTACTTTAGGCATGTTATTTTCAGAAATAGGTCTAGTAATGATGACATTAGGCAATATTCGAAAGCTGCTGGTATCATGTTTTCTGTTGGGTTGCCTTGCTCTTTATGCAGGCTAAGGTTTAGGGGTGTGGTCAAATTAATGTGTTAATGTGGTCATATAGAGGCCTTAAGGAAGGCCGTAAACGGCTTCAGGAATACTCTCTAGATTGGAAGAGGCTACCTCTCAACTCAAAGGGCTGCTTAAATCAGTCAAACAAAGCAACATCTGTTTTGCTTGTCCGAATGACGGGAGGTCCTTTATGGGGATATTAATGTGTTGGGGAATAAGTTACACTCCCTGTCAATCAACATTGTACACGCGCTGCGATCTGTGAGTCGGATCATAAAAAGAGATAAAAATGTCCTCCATACAGCAGGTGTTTTATGTCTACACTCTGGCCACTCGATGCAGGCCGCCACCGGCCCCATGTGATAAAAGGGTACATTTCAACACAATCTAGAGATTGCATTTGGTCTGCCTGGCTAATGGGACTGATGAGCTTTTAGAACTTCCAGCTCATGGACTGAGGTGTGTTTTACATCAAGAAGCCATTTATTTAGCTTCAGTATTTAGTTGGGCTCATGTAAAATGTGATTGGTTTCTCAGGCGGAGGCTGAAGGCTTCTCCAACTTCCACTTGTACGTGTGCGCTGCGTTCCTCATTGAGTGGCGCAAAGAGATCCTGTCCATGGTCGACTTTCAGGTAACGTACACATTGTTGTCCAATGCTAAACCTCATTGTATATGAGCTCGCTGAATAAACAATACTAATGCACTGAGCCTGTGTATGCCTTATGCTATGTAAGGTTGTACAGTACAATATGTTTATAATAATGTCTGTTGCTCAATGTCATTTCATGAAATTGTTTGCTCTACACAGGGGCTTCTCATGCTACTTCAGAACCTTCCCACAATCCACTGGGGTAACGAGGAAGTGGGTCTACTTCTCGCTGAAGCTTACAGACTTAAGTATATGTTTGCAGATGCACCAAATCACTACAAGAGATAAGCCAGGGGCTTCAAAGTTACCACAAGCAGCAGTTTGATGGCTTCCCTTTAAATTAAATCCACTGTTTGGAATGGACTTCTTCCAATGTTTGAAGCACTCCAGGTAAATTGTGTCTAATGAAAACTAGGCCAGACATATCGACAGGGAAATAAACAATGTACAGCAAATACACTATACGTGTAAATTAAGGGCAACTCCTCAAACTTCCGTCATGGTACTCCGTTGTACAAAATATCTATGTTTGCTAAGTTCAATGTGTGGGTATGGAGGGGGGTTCACCAAGGCTCTGTTTAAGTGCTTTAGTCCATCTCCAGTTTAAGGACAGTTTAAATTTATTCCCACATATTGATAAAAGTCTTGTTTGGTGATGGAACCAATGGAACTGGTCGATATTGTTTGGCAGACTTTCTCATGGACAGCTCCAGTTTAACTCCTGGTCACATGGAATCGTGTTTTACTCATACCTGATGAGGTCATGCAGCATTGATTGTTTTTACTTGTTATAGTAAAAATAGTGTAAATAATAGGTAATGTTTGCGAGACCATCCTTTTTATTAAAAAGATGGTGTCCAATGGAGTCGACAGATTTATATTTTCTTCAAAAATTGTCTCTGTGATTGTTTTTACAAGGTAAAGGACAAAACACAGGCTGTGTTTTTATTTTAATATCATACTGGCCGGTTGGGATGAAAAGGTTCAGATTCCCAGAGATCTGGTGGGGCTTTTTTTCCCGGTCAGAAGACTGATTCTCCAGGCAGTCAACCCTTCAGTCTGTCGGGACTGAAATGGTCATATTGAGCCTAACTCGGAGCCATGACCTCATCTTCTTTTCTGATTTACTTTGCCATTTAAATAAAATAAAATATTTGTATGGATATTAAATATGGCCACCTTTCTATATCTGGCCTTCATTCTTCTGTTGTATTTCAGGTTCCCTTGGTGCAGTTTAAGTTACCAAATATGTTCTAGCTCTCCTTTGGGCTCTGATGTTCACTCCAGAATAGTACGTAGCCTTCCTACATGCTGATGCCTTTTCATAGTGACCTTTTGTAACACACTGTTGTCACTTTGTTGAAGTGATACTCCAGAGATGTTCCTCTTTCTGGTGATGTAGCTACTCCACATCACTGATTAGTTCAAACAAATTAAACATTTGATTAAATGGTTGCAAATATCAAATAGTATCAAATATTCTGTTTGAGAAATGGTTGAATTTACTACGTTTGCCTTGGTACTAGCTAATAGTAAGTACATTTTAAGTTTCCATTCCAATATAACTAGAGTATGGTAGAGAAATGATCTTGATTATTATAAAGAATGTAATTAATTTAACAGGCCGGTAGAGAAGCCTTCTGTAGTGTCACTCAATCGGTTTGTTTTTTTGTTTCTGGTACCTATAACTGTGACTGCCTAGTCGTGTGATCCAGGTTCATTTGTGTCCAAGATTATCGCGATCATTTATGTTCAGTTTTTATTTTCTTTATGGAATGTGAATACATGTGATACTACTTTAGTCATACCCAGGATAATTATCCTGCACAATGTGAGGAAGACAATCATTAAACGTGGTACTTATTTGTGGGTTGTTTTTTCAAACATAAATGAACAGCCTTGTAGCAAATATGTAACTTGATGAGAATGTAGTGAATACTAATTAGAAATGCACAAGATATGGTTGGATGATAATCCGAGTAGTCAACAGTATTGATTTAATATTGTGATGAAACATACTGCAATGTTGAAAATTGTGTTTATACCACAACATTGCAGTTGTTTTAAGTAAACTTGAATGCTTTGCTATTTGGCAGCTACAATCACAGCCCTTATGGGGGGGTTTGGCTAAGAGAAGGCATGTTACATAATCCAGACGTGGCAATTCATTTGTTTGTTGCAAAGAGTGCATTTAAATTCCCTGATATCAAGCATGTGTAGCAATGAAGAGCCAATCAGATACTGAGGCTACACGTTGATCTCTCAGAATTCGCAGGGATTCAATCATTGACCAAAGTAATGTTGGACTCTTAATAGAATGAGTTTGTTTTTTTCACACAAATGATCAGCATTGCCTGTTGTCTTTTTTTCTGGTTACATAAATGCATCTAAATTAAATGTACAGACTACGAAGTATAGTATTGGTCATTTAGTGTTCGCTCATTATTATAAATTGCTTATTCTGCAAACCTGTTACATACATACATTTTTTATTAAAGCTGTCTTTCTCCAGGTCTGTTTTTCTTCTAATTTGCCTTGACTGAGAAACACTTTAATTGTATGTACATCACATTAATTAAAATGTAGTTTGAGCAACTTCCCGTTGCTTGTCAAGAACATTATGCACTGAAGACTTGAAACGGTAATGTGTAATACAGTGTTTCCCCTAGATTTTTTTGGAGCAGTGGTAAAATGTACAGAGTCATCGGACTAAGTCAAGGTATCTGCTGAGACCAGATCATTGTGCAAATGTGCCTTGAACTTGGCAGAAACTTGTTTTTTTTTCACAAATGCATAGAGGGGAAACACTAATAACCCATTCTTGTAGACAATGGAACAATAACTTGCACAACACTAAAATACCTACCATTTTGACGCCTACATGTACTTGGTGTCATACCATTTAGAAACATGTAGGACCTGAAACACACTGAATACAAGATAATTCCAACAGAAACAAAATTGAAGCAGTTAGGAGCAACTTAAAAATAAGAACATACTGCTAACTGAAATTCAAAATACAATAAAAAGCAGCCAGGGTAAGGGTTAAAACCCCTGAAAGAGGATTGTTTTGTACAGCTTCTTTCTCGTGCTTCCTTTCTGAAGTTCAAGAGGCGTGTTTGGCAATGTGGTGCAGCCTTATCTTATGAAACACTGACACAACCAATGATAACAAGTCCTAATGGTGGTTGTCGATGCCAAACTGTCTCCTCAATGTGTCCCCCAAGCAGAAATACATCCTCTGTTCCAATCTCCCCTCGGACGATGTGTAGGACTGTCGACACCTTAGGAGCTTGAGCTTGCATTGTTGAAGCTTGGCGGATCACACTCTCTGCAGCTCTCAGCACCTTATAATAATCATAACAATAATAAAACATATTTATATAGTGCTTTACACAGTGCTCAAAGACACTTTGAACAGACACTACAGAAAAGAGAAAATAAGAAAAAAGCAACTTGAATATTCAAAGACTAACGGATAAAAAAAATAAATAATAATAATCAAACCTTCACTGAGCCTAGTGATGGAATCACTAGGCCACCATTGTTTTTCAGGGTCAGAAGGTGGAAGTTAAATGAAGATGGCACGGCCTCTCTGACCAAGCTCCAACGGCACACAGCTGCAGTCCTGTGAGTACTCATGGCCCTGCTTTTCCACAAAGTCCGTCTTAAAGGCACCCAGTGCAACTTTATGTAAACATTCAATGAAAAATAAACATTCAATTTCTAGTATTTTTTACACATAGTAAGTTTCAATAACTCCATACCATTACATATCGACATTCAAGGAGCAAAGATGAGACGTCGTTGTGTGGTGAGAACTGATAGAAAATCGTAAACAACAACAATCGCCGGTGGGGAGAAGCCATTTTTCCATTGACTGGAAGCCTGCTTTATTTATTGTAGGTTACAAAAAATAAAGAAAATGGCAGCATTGTTGTTATCGATTTTGTATCAGTTCTCACCACACAACGACGTCTCATCTTTGCTGCTTAAATGTCGGTATGTAATGGTATGGAGTTATTGAAACTTACTACGTGTAAAAAAGACTAGAAATTTAATGTTTATTTTTAAGCCTTGAAAGTTGCACTGGGTGCCTTTAAGGTCTGAAATGTTATGAGCAAAGATGAATTAGTCCGCTTCAGATAATAACCAAGGAGTTTAATAAAGAGAGTAACAATAACATGTGCATGAATTTCAAAGTGCTAATTTTGTCTTACCTGAGTAAAATGCAAGCTTCTCACTGAGCTCTTCATTAATTAGGTTATTTTCCCTTAAATCCCCCAAAAGACCCTTCACTGTGGTTTTTGCCCTCTTTTCTCTGGACATGGCATTCTTCTTTTCTCGCGCCAGACTTTCCACTCTTGCCAGGTGTTCATTGACTTTGGCCTTAACAGCGGTAGGAGAAGCAGGCAAGGCATAGCCATGATCCTAGTAGAAAAAGGGACAAACAGGGTTTGAGTAATGTTCCACTAGACATGGTCCTAGTAGAAAGAAAGAGGGATAAACATGGTTTGAGTAATGTTTCACTTCACAAACATCACTTTGACACCACTAGTTTAATAATAATAATAAATGAAATTTATATAGCGCTTAATATGGTACTCTAAGATGCTTTACATATTGCCCTATCAAAACTATGTAAGACAGACTAGGAATAAAAGAAAAACAGAGGTTAAACATGAATAAGGTGGGAGTTAGGTGGGGAAGACTAGTGTTAAAAGGTATGTTTTGAGGGCAGATTTGAAAGAAGAGAGGGTTGGAGAGACTTTGATGTGGGAGGGGAGTGAATTCCAAAGGGTGGGGGCAGCAGTTTATGTAGTAGAAATACTCACATCATTAGGCTGAGGTTGTGGGTGGGAGGTTGTCATTTCTGGGGAATCGTTAGAGGCCACGGACAGGCTTTCGTCAGCTCTTCTGGAGGTAGAAGCAGCCCTGCCCTTTGCCAAATGAAATGAAGAAACATTATACATAATGCAATATATAAAAGGATACGTTGGTTTGTAAATAGAATATTTACATTTATGAATGCTAATAGTCTAATGATGATCCACCTACCTTTTGGAGGTGAACCGGGAATCTGAAGAGGGATGGAATAACACCATCACGTAGTCTGACAATCTGACCCGTCCTGTCAAAATCAGCCTGCTTAAAATGTTGACTGCACACAACTGAATAATCACTTGCAGTGAATCTTTCTCTCCTCAAAGCCACTTCCCACTTCTTCCTCACATCTTTGTCTTTGGGAAACCTTCAAAAGTGTCAGATGTAATCTAGGTCAGTGCTTATGGAATATGATTTATCAAGTCTCAGTTCATAGCCGGGTGAACACATATTCTAGTTCAACAGTAATCCCAAGATTACCCCATTCCAGGTGTCAGGTAAGTGTGGCAGGGACTTTTCCTGTTTATCACACATTTTGTCCCACAAATTTCACGAAGGTGGGCTACACAAAAATGGGTTGGAAAGTTAGACATGTCTAGTTAGTTAACATATAGTCCCCCTGCACAATCTGGACTGTGGTCCTAACTTCCACCCCTGTTGGATTTTACAATCTTTATCTTCATCATTTATTTATTCAAGTATGTCATTTTTTAATTTCATTGACAAGCAATTCTATTATGGTCACTCTTTTTTATTAGACTAGCTGGCTAAGATTTCAGTACTAACGAAGACCAAAATACTGGTAATATTCTTTTCACAAAATACAACCAATATTACGGTAATGTTAAAATCTTACTTGTGAAAAGTAATCCCCCGATTCCTATTGTTGACGGTCCGCTCATTTGAGCAAGAATACGCTGAACACCAGCCCGGCATCCTGTTTCTGCTGTAGACGCTGTGGCTGCCATGGACCTGCTCCAGGTTCCCCACTTCAAGATGGCGGCCGCATTTCTCGCGTCCCAGCATCCAATGCTGCGTGTATGATTATAAGATGTAGACTGATTTCTGACGTTTTAAATCCCAGATTGCATTCTGACGCATGGCAAACGAAGCCGCATGCGTCATCAAAAACAAGCCTAATGTGTCGTTCAAGCGAACTTTCCGACGAAGAGAAAATGTTTTCCCCATAATTTCCAGCGATGTGAACGCACCATAAGGTCCGAAACTCCGACCGTTTTGAAGGCGTCAGAAGGTATAAACGACGTAGCGAGGTCTCAGGCTGATGACGTCGTCGGAAGTAATCTCACGTCTTCATCATCGTGAACAGTACACAAACTTTAGTTCAATCATAGTTTCGCTTTGCGGTCCTTGTCAAAGTAGATGGTCGAGATGAAACTCAAAGTGGAGCGGAGTCTCTTTTGAGCTCACCTCGTCGGGACACCTTCTGTCTGAGCGGTCGTAGTGCCGAGGTATGTTGTGGATCGAGAGAGACTAAGCGTCTGTCTCCTGATGCTAACAGCAGGCTAAAGTTAGCAGACATGTTGACTTCCATGGAGCAGTGTGACGCCCCTCAGGCAGCTCTCTCACCACCACATAGTGGAGAGCTTTCATTAGTCTGTTCCAGTGTGTTGCAGCGACTGCGACTGGATGCACCTCTCTTTAAGGTTAACCGGCCAGCACCCGATCACTGATTTAAAATGTTTTGCCTGTATGTATGTCAAGTATGGCCCCAATTGCACACCTGATCCTTTCTGGAAGGAGGGATACCCCACTCTGCGATCCTTTTCAAGATGTCTTCGTTTCGTTTTATCCTCATCAATCATAAATATACGGCCTGTTAAACGCTTTGAGACTAGACTTGTGATTAGGGTTGTACAAATAAAGTTGAGTTTACTTGAATCTAGATACATTTTAATCATTCAGCACTATTGCGCTGTAAAGACAAAGAAACAACAATGTCACTAGCTTAATGGAGGAAAATGTTATCTGAGTTACATGTGTCAAATTTCTGTGTGTAATGACTCTGACGGTGCATCATGGTGTGATGAACAATTTAACCTTGTTTTCATGTATTTCTAGGTCTGTAAAGGAGCATGGATGGAGTCCCTTGCCGTTGGAACCCTACAAGAGCACCAGAGTCTTTACACCGCTGCCGGCCTACCACAGGCACCCTGTCCCGGCTGGCCAAACTGGTAGCACACGTGGAACCAAAACCAGACAGTCACTCTCGAAAGCAGCCCCTTGCATGCCACTCCTTCGGTGGTCCAGAATGTGACCAGGAATCCCCTAACATGACAGAACATTCGCTACATCAAGAGTCCAAACATGCGTTACCCAAGCCTCACAAATGTGTGTCCTGTGGGAATGAGTTCTCCCTTCTATCATCATTACAGCACCACATGTGTGCTACTTCTCCTGATGAACTGGGTTTGGCTCGTGCGGACGGAGCCTCTGATCCCGACGGTCTCCAGGACAAGTCGCCTGGCCACCAACCTGGCTTTATTGACAGTGTCCCGTACGCTTGTGCCTCGTGCGGCAGAGGCTTCAGCCAGAAGCAGGCTCTTCTCCAGCATCAGCAGGCTGTTTGTGGTGAACCATCTCTATTGGCTGGGGATGGTGCCAGCACCCCTCCCGCCGACTCACCCCAATCGGCTTCTGAGGCTGGCTCGAGCCAGTCTGATAGTTCAGAGCCTCCAGTAAATCGCACATTTGTCCAATGTTTATTCTGTCCTAGAAAAGCACGCTCAGGAGCTGGAATTCATTGCCATGTGCGGACATGCCATCCAGCGGAGAGTCGGGCTTTTCTCAAGCATCAGCAGGCTGGTCGTAGTGAACCATTCGTATTGGCTGGGGATGGGGCAAGCACCCCTCCAACTGTCTCCATTGCCCAATGTTTATTCTGTCCTAGAACTTCCCGCACAGGTGCTGGACTTCATTGCCATATGCGGAAATGCCACGCAGCAGAGCTATTGGCGTCTGAACAACAAAGGGTAAGGTGCCGTGCCAGTAAGTTGCCAAAGCTGCTGGGTTGCCGCTCTTGTGAAATGGTCTTCAAGAGTACAGCCATGCTGTACTTGCACAGGAAGGAGATGCACAGCAGGGAGACGGCCCCAAGGAGCGAGAGAATTCCGGTCATTCCCAAACGTCGGAAGCAGGAGACGTATCCATGTCAGGTCTGCGGTAGAGTCTTCCTGCATCATCTGTCTCTTAGGGCCCATTCCAAACAGCACTCGGCCTCGGATGTCACCGCAATCCCCAAGCAGGGCCGCTCTGCCGAGGCCAATGCCAGACAATCCAAATACACTGAAAGGCAACCAAAAAATCTCCACCATGCACTTTTGACTAAAGGAAAATCTGGAAGGAAAACTGAGACATTGGATGAGGAGACGGCTCTGAGGAGCTCAAGGAATGGATGTAAGGTAGAAGAGGAAGTGGAGAGTGACTTCCCGTGTCCCTCGTGTGCCAAGGTTTTTTCCCTTCAGTCAGAGCTCAGAAACCACGCAGAGCTTCATCAGTCAACTGCACACTGGAGACAGTGCAGTGTTTGCCTTCAGGAGATGGACACCTCTAAAGGGTTAGGTTCTAAGAAACGTAGGCTTTACCATTGTGTTCCCTGTCAGCAGACCTTCCCAGCGTTGGACACCTTTCTGAAACACTGCCAGGATCACCTACGGGTCAGGGTGGAGGAGGACAATATTGCTGAGGCTTTTGGTTTCCATAGCAACAAAAACAGAGATTAATAGACTGTCATTGTCACTTTAGCGAGCCATGTTGACTTAGGTTTCAGAATTTAAGAAGCCACAAAAGCTGAAACAATTCCTCATTCAGTACCTGAATAGTCAGTCCACTGTTAGTATCACGCTGATTGGTTGAATGTATTATCAATAGATGCCAATGCCTAAATAGTCTGTGTTTAACAATTTAATGGTAAGTCAGGCAGGTTTGTTCCACTCTCTGAATGAAAATCATAAAACATTTGACAAAGTATTTGTAATGCTTTGATTTTCCAATGGATTTGATTAGACTCTAAATTTCCCATGTAATAATTATTGCATGAGTCATATTTTTGAATTTGAGCGTTTTGTTAATAAAATGTCTTACCTTAAGGTAATGGAAGTAGTATTTTACTTTTGGTGGATCTGTCATGGTAAACGCATGTCATTAGATATAATTGAACTCTGACTCCAATTGTTTGCAATTCTCATTTAAATTCCACCAAATTAACATTTTGTGAACCGTATTCTTTTTATTTTTACAATTTACATTCCCATACATCAGTGGTCTCAAACTCACAGCCCGGGGGCCAATTGAGGCCTGCGGGATGATATCTTGTCGCCCCCTACTTGACATCAAAGTTTAGTGTTAGTGCGGCCCGTGCGTTGTTGTCAAACGCACAGTGGCTTGCCACGCTTCTTTATGACTTGTGATAGAGTGACCAGATGTCCCGGTTTTGCCGGGACAGTCCCAATTTTGAGTTGCGTATCTTGAGTCCCGACAAAAACCAAAGGACGCTAAAATGTCCCGGTTATCACCCCTGTCAGCGATGACATAGCCAACGTGATCTAATTATAGCCCGATCATTAACTTAGGTCGGGTAAGTTGTGCTCCTTTTCTTTGTGGAATACTTGATGGGGCCCAGCCTGACCCAGACTCTACCTCCAGCGGCCCCCATGTAGGTTGAGTTTGAGACCCCTGCCTTACATGATCCTCGCAGATGGGTAATTAAATCCTGTCTGTTGAACCTAGATATGGTGTCTTGGTACTCACCATGAAAATTGTTAGTCACAGGCCTCCAGTTAATTGGTTATTGTTTTGGAATTACCAGTATTGGCATTGGTTGTTTTTACATTCTACAAAACCTATCGAAGGGATTAAAACCTTTTGTAAATGGTTGTGCTTGCTTCAAAATATTATATACACTGTCCTTGTGTATATTGTGTTTTTTATGTGTACCTGACTGCAAGACAAGTTTCCCTTTTTGGGACAATAAAGTTAAACTGAACTGAATAATGTTCTTTTTTTTATTTTTTTATATAGGGAAATCGATTTATCATTTTATTAGTAGGGAGCCCTCAAAAACAAGGAAGGCTAACCCTAGAACAGGTTCCGGTTCTCCAGAGCTGTGTTAACCATGATGTTAACACTTCTGAGCTCTGGCCAAAGGACTGAAAAACGCAAAAATAACGAACATTCCGGCCTGTAATGGGGTTATAATGTGCCATACACACAATGATACACGTTCATGGTGAATTAGTGAATAAAAGCCCTCATGTTTCCCCCCCCGGACCAGCCGGTGGCGCTGTGGTGCAGCGCTGCTTTAACATAGTTCTACTTTCTACACCTGTTCAGAACTGTTATATCCATCGCTCTGCTCCAGTCCAGCGGGGGCGCTGTGGTGAAGCGCCGTTCTAATTTGATGGGGGATGGGAAGGCAGCGTTGCCAGATTGGGCCGCATTTCCCGCCCAATCTGGCAACCCTGGCGGAAGTGCGCCTCTCATATCCGCAAGCCTCCCACGACTCTTAAAACGAAGAGCGGACGAAACTAGTGTCTGTCTTAACTCATAAACAAAGGTCAAAATGAGCAAAGCGCACCCACCAGAGCTGAAGAAGTAAGTATTTCAATTTTGAGTAGTGAACTGTGTGGATTGGAGTGTGTACCTTGGTTGTGATCACTTTGTTACAGAGATGAATGGAGCTAGCTAATGAAGCTACTGCTAACCCACCTGGCCTGGAACAAACATGGATAAAACATTGTCTAATATTGAGTTTCGCATTCCTAAAATGTGTTTTATTCGTCTTAGGTTCATGGACAAGAAGCTTTCATGTGAGTACAATATCCTGAACGTAGATGTGATTCCTGAGCAGTAGCAGGATTCCTGACCGTCCTAACAAATCTCTAAGATCTGGGAATATAAGATTCAGGCAGATTAATTGTTTTATCAATATTATAATCAATACTCTACCCCCTCAGCATACAGTAGGGTCAGGCGTTCACCTCTATTTTTCATATTGCGCTGCATCTTTATTTGTGTTTCGGCGCATGCGCACATTTGGCCAAGCGGGACATTATTATCGGTTAAACGCGTCTTACTAGTAATAGTTATAGTATATAGTTTACTAGTAATATGTTTAAGGGAGGTTGTACGCTATTCAAAATCTATTATAAAATAGAAATGTCGATCATCCCTTCAATTATAATATAACGATCAGTATATGATTTGATCTCAAATTGGCACATGCCTAGAATTAAACACAAGTAAGTTGAACTTTTGAGACTTGGCTTAATTCATATAAAATTTGAAAATTGGGACATTTTAAGTGGCAAAAAAAATTGTGAGATGCAGGATTTTGAGTAACGTGTTATATTGGATTCAATATTTTGGGACAGGCAAGTTTTGAATGTGGATAGCCTTCACACTTTGTACTCCTGCGTCTTACAGTGAAGATGAACGGAGGCAGACATGTCCAAGGCATCCTGCGCGGGTTCGACCCCTTCATGAACCTGGTGATGGATGACTGCCTGGAGATGGGTCCAGGGGGCCTGCAGAACGGCATCGGCATGGTGGTCAGTATCAGGACAGGATTACAAAATGAAACTATTACCATTAGAATCATTCACCAGAGTCTGCCTTTCAACACTTTCGCGGTTTATTTAGGAATTATTCTATTTGAGGAATATTGTTTTATCCTGTATGCTTGGCAGGAGGGCTGAATGTGTTTGGATATATATGTAACAAAGGTCAAATGAAAGTAACTTTATGGGAGAAAAAACAGTGCGTGCTCTTCTGGTAATTTTGGTCCAGGCTCTTCTTGGATTACAAAGCAAGTTTGATGTAGCTTCTGCTTTAGGATTGACTGGCTGTTGTTTCCGCAGGTGATCAGAGGAAACAGTATCATTATGGTGGAGGCGTTGGAGCGAGTATGAGAACACCGGGAGAAGAGAACCATTCCCCTCATCCCAATTTTTTATTTTATTTTTGGTCAATATTCTTTGAAATACTTGTGATTTTGTTATCTTGCTAATAAAAATGTTTCTGTATTTGTTGAATCTTTAATGGATTTGATTTACTGGAATGCAATAGCGAATCATAATTATCTTTTTTAGATGGACCTCTTCTAAGAAATCTCTTCATTGGTTCTAAAGGAGACCTTATGTAAAGCCTCACTATTTAGTCTTGTATTGTTGATGACTTGTACATGCCATATCAACAGGCTGTTTTTATTCATTGGGTATTATAACTGTCTTGGGAGACCAATAACTATCTATATAATTATAATGAATAAAGGTAATGGTATTTTGAGCTAGGAAGGGAAGCGTGGTTTAGTGTGGCCCGATTATTTGATGCCTATCACCACATTTCTCAAATCCAACCCGTGGGATCTGGAATCAGTGCAATAGTATTAACATGCGTCAGAGGGCGCTAACGGACTCCAGGCACGTCTTTCTGTGGGAGAGACTCTTACTTTGAAAGTTTGCTGACGTCACAGCCTGGATGCCTGTTACGCACACTCCTCGGTGTGTTGGACGGTATGTGGAGAGTAGGCATGTCGGAGGAGATAGGCAAGGCGCTCCAATCGGCGATGGACCGGGTGAATCAGGCGGTGGCACGGCGGTCAAAGGTATGCTTAGGACGGATCATTGTATGTAGAAGGGATTGAGTGTTTGGGTGTTGAGGTGAGCAGTGCTGGGGGAGCACGACTGGTTATGTAAGGCTGAGCCACCTTTGGAAGGAGTAGTCCCTCAGCGTTTGCACGTCACTCATCGTGTTGTAGGTTAACGCTTTAACTCAATGGGTTGGCGTATGGAATTTGTGTTTCGGAAGCTCGTGTTTGTACGAATCGTTATACATATTTGGTCAAATTAAGTTGGAAATTCACTTCTTAAACTTGCTGGATGTAGGATTAAAAATTATGTTTTTTCGAGGTCTAATTACCCCCCCCCCCCCTTTCACCCGAACCAAAAGTAAACAATAGCTTGCTTTGAAATCAAATCCACACAGGTCAACGTGCTGATCCGTCCGTGTAACCTTTACATCTGTAGCTTCTTCCTAAGTCACGATCGACCTTTTAACGGCAGTGACTCACTTACCTCCAAGTGCCAAATTATGTCAGCTGGCACACTGCATGGTGTGATGTCTTCTCATCCTGGCACCCATGCTCGGTTTTACATCTCCTGATGTCCATGTGTTCTTCATCAGGCGTTGCCAGCCTTGCCACCCCGCCTGGTGGCTGTCAGCAAGACGAAGCCCCCCGAGATGGTGATAGAAGCTTACAAACAAGGTCAACGTAACTTTGGAGAAAACTATGTGAGCATTGAACACTTTTAGTCGCAGTCACTGCCAGATACATCAACAAATGGTTCGAATCTAAATCATGTCATATCATACTGTACCTGTCTTCCCTGTAGTTATCAAACAAATTCTTGATTAAACACTAATAGAAGCCATTTGACTCCATGCCAGGTCAATGAACTTGTGGATAAAGCTTCAAATACAGAGGTTTGTATATAAATATTATCAAAGGCCTATGGCTTTTAATCACCTTGACTATAAAAAAGGACTCTAAACAGGACTTCTCTTTCCCCTGCAACAGATTTTAGAATCTTGTCCAGAAATCGAGTGGCATTTTATTGGCCATTTACAGAAGAACAATGTCAACAAACTTTTAGGTGAGCAGACACAAACTAAGCCCTGCCCAGGTATATATGGGCTTTCCTCGACACAATAAGGTGCTGTGGCAGTGAAGTAAAGAAATGTATTCCAAAATTGTATGATTGACATCCACCAGGGGTTCCCCATCTGTTCATGGTGGAGACGGTGGACTCTGCCAAGCTGGCAGACAAGGTGAACAGCTCCTGGCAGCGTCTCAGAGCCGCCAGCTCACAGAGGTTAAGGATTATGCTGCAGATCAACACCAGTGGAGAGCAGAGTCAGTCTTACTACTTTATTTTGTTACCACCTCTATCCTAATGCTTCATCTCTAAAACCCATGATATGGTCATCAAAAAAACCACTTTAATAACTTGACCTAATCCTAATGCCAGTATTGCCTTTGTTTTCCAGGTAAACATGGGCTACCGCCAGAGGAAACGGTCAACACGGTGAAACACATAGTGTCCCAGTGCACTGCATTGCACTTCTCTGGACTCATGACTATTGGCCGCTCTGGCTTTGATCTCAGTCAAGCCCAAAACCCAGACTTTCAGGTGATTGATCACATTTGGCTGAACTTTGATTATAAAATTGCATATTACAATTAATCAATAGCCACCTTTCATTGATAATACAATCCTAACCCGTAGCCTGTATGAATATGATCACTGGACTGCCGATGTGGTCAGAACTAACTTTAATTTTAGGGCTTCTGGTATGTGATCGCTATGTATTGCGGATATTTATTACCTCATCCAAAAGCATCACAATCCGGTATGAAATAGTATTCAATACCTGTACCTCTAAATCTCAATTATTTTCTGTAAATAGATGCTGCTGAGTCAAAGGAAGAAGGTGTGTGACAATCTGAACCTGCCTATGGAGGATGTAGAGCTCAGTATGGGAATGTCAAATGATTTCGAACATGCGGTGAGCAGCAATCATATTTCAAATGTAGCGTACTATATATGATATCATGTGTGTGACTCGGGTTGCATCTGTGTAGAGGGTTTTAAACTAACTATACTTATACCTATTCTTATAATAACTACATGAGTGAGAGACAGGAGTGTGGTTAACAGATGCGACCTCTTTGAGTGTGAGGACCGGGTCATTACAGACCATTACATACCATCATACATACATATGATGGTATGTTAATACCCACTCTGAGTTGCAACCCAAAAAATTGCAATCCTTAGTTTGGAGTACTTTGGTCTCCCCTTTTTATTCATACGGTAAAGGGGTTGAACAAAGTACTCCAAACGGAGGACTGCAATACACTACAACGTTTCTAGCTATCCTAGTGTTCTTTGGTCTTTCACATTGTCCCACGACTAAATATACCATTTTATTTTTCTGTGATGAAGATTGAGGTGGGCGCAACTAACGTGCGGGTGGGAAGCTTAATCTTCGGCAACAGGGATTACCCCAACAGCGCGGCCAACACCCCCAGCCCGAGTCCAGAGAAGAGGTCAAAGGTCCTGACTGAGGAGGCGGCCAAGAAGATGGAGCACCTCACCGTGTCTGAACACTGAAAGAACCAACCATTAGGTCTTCCTCCTACCTCCCTTTAAAGAGATAACCCTCTTCACATGCACATACACTGAACTGAGAAGAGGAGCAAGATATTTTAATCTGCAAAGCCAAGTTTGGAACACATTAAGTCATCTCAAAGTGTATTTGTGCCATCATTTTGAATTATTTGTGTGTACTTTTGTTCTATTGACCACCTAGAATGATGCATAAGAAATCTTGCTGATTTTTTACATCTTTTTTGAAATCGGTAATCTCTTATACGAGGCACTAAAATAAATTTAAAAACAGGTGTTCTTACTTACTGGTAGACACCATGACAGCAGAAATACTGGCTACAAGGCAGGTGACTTAACTTCTGATTTGCCATATGACTGAAAACATTGAGTTTAACAAATGATGTATCATGTAAAAAGTTTAATATGTGCTTTAAGGATGAAATGTTTTCTACTAATTTCTTCAACCCTCCGATGTGACAGTGCTGAATTGTGCTTGACTGTGTACATTAACCCCCTCCCCTTGAGGTCTGGAGCGCCACTCTGTAAGATGTACTTTTTTGTGCTACAGAAGAAAGAAACTTGGTTAAATAAAATAATTATCCCTTTATAAGGACAGATGGCATTGTGGGTCAATTATATTGTTTTGTATGTTGTGTGTGCGTGGTGAAATTTTATTCTTGATATCCAAATTTACAATAATAAACCTGATGCAGAAATGGTGTTTCCAGTTTCTGCATGGTTGGTGTTCTGGTGTATAATCCAGTGAGAGAGTATCTGGGTGATAATTAGATCGATGAAAAGTAAGGTATGCAAGAACTAAGCAATATCAAGAACTAATGTCGTATACAGTAGGTACTGATTTCTACAGAGTATCCCAGCCCATAACCATGTATGCAATGGGGATGCTGGCAAAAGGGCATGGATATACATATGCCATTTGTTGGTCATTTATCTTTAGTGCTTTTCTTCCCAAGCATATGCCGTGGGGCTTGAGACCCACATGTCATTTAACTTATCTTGATCTATATGACAATATGGAACAAAAAGATAACCCATTCGCAAAACAGATCTTTATTAAATGCATGATTATATTCAGTTATGTAAGACAGCATAGTCATGATTAAAGAGTGTGAGCTATTTGCGTGCCAAAATGCAATATTAAATTCAATTTGAGAATCAGAAAGGGCATTCCATACTTCAGATCACAAATGCAGTTATAAAAATGCAATGCATTTACAAATGCTTTGCCTCATAAATAAGATAAAAACCTTCATTACTGAACCATTAGATTGATGTTACCAATGTAGTGCATAGATCATAACTGATGCTCTGACACTGATAAATCCAGAGGCTTGTTCCCCCCCTTCAAGAAGAAAATAATACCTTTGACGTATAAACCTTCGACCCATTATTTACAAATTTAATTTGGTTTCGGTTTACTAGTATCACAAACAGTATCTATAGAGCCATCTGGTTTCAGATTCTACCTAGAAACTAAACAATAGGCAACAATTGTTTAGAATAAGGCAACCTAAAACAGGACACAATTTAAGCTTTTTTAAATTTAATGGAATAGAGATTGGATTATTATATAAACATAAGAAAAATGACTATGTGTTTCCCTACTAGAAGATGCCCCTATTTATTGTCCATAATAGCCAAACAGATTTTCTTCATTCCTGCATGATCATGACTGATGATATGATAATGATATTTTATTAACATTTTAACATTTTTTTACAGGAGAAGTAAAATGGTGGGTCAGACGCAAAAGAGGAAACTATTGAAGCAAATCAATGTAAAAATGCATAATGATACACTAAATAAATAAACAACAACGACGCCTTGGTTAACTGATAATAGTTTGAAATGCTCCGGTCTTCTTAATGTCTATCTGTGCTCTTGTTATGGCGGGACCTCCCTCTGTTTGCACGGTGTTTTCTGCCCCGTGTGGTGAGTAACTCTCCCCACTTTGGTCAGAGAAGTCTCTGGAAGCTCTTCAAGCCACGTTGTGACGCCTGCTGAGAACCTGAAGTCAGACCAGCTTCTTGGCCTCGAAGAAGCTCTTCAGGTGCTTCATCTGCCAGATGCCGGTGACGATGAGGATGAGCGTCTGGGCGATAGACCACCAGAGGACTCGCTGGTTGGTGCTCTCGCTGGTCATGCGGAAGCGCTCCTCTCGATACTGTGGTCAGCAGAGCACAGACAGACACACAGACGGTGACGCCAGGAGGCGGATGACAGAAAGATGGCCGATTGGCTTTTAGAAAAAGGATCTTACGTACCCGCTGATAGTTTTGCTCCTTCTGAATTTGTTCAACTTGATCTAGAAGTTGTCGAACTCTCAGTTGTAATTCAGTGAGTTTGTCTTTAGCGGCAATCTCGGGGTAATTGTTAGTATGTTCTCCCACCTGAATGTCCAAATGCACTCTCTGAAACACAACCGATTAAAGTCAGTGTTTCAAGTCTTTGCAATTACTTGTTCCTGAAAGATATTGCAAGGAAATGTTAGTGTTATCAGAGTGTATGCTGAAAAGAAAATTAACTTGTTTTTGTGATTGATAGGTATGAAATGACCTGCCAAATGGTGTATGCCTTGTATGCTCATAGACAAACGACTATGTATTAACAACATCCGTAATTTTGCAAACACAACGAGTGAAGTAAAGTTAAGTACGATGATGATCATATAATTGTAAAGGCTTTGAGGGAGCTATAGAGACCATGTGCAAAGAAAACAGGTTTTGAGGCTGTGGATATTACCAGTTTTCCACCTGCAAACAGGGCCATTTTGGTTGAGTTAGAGTGCAGACAGATTTGGTGCTCTCCAGGAGTGTGGGATGTGAAGGTAAACCTTCCCTCAGACCCATACTGACGGGAAAGAATAATCTAGAAGAAAATAACGTCTTTCTTAATACTTTAATACTTTTCTTGATTTCTTTTTTAATAATAAAGTTTAAAATAATTTCTTCATGGGCAATGTTTTCTGCTTGCTTCTTACCTTGGTATCTGGATCCTTAATCTTCACATGCATTCCTAGTCCCGGGGTGGCTGGTAGGAAGGAGTTGGCTTGCTTGTCCCACAGCTGGGTTCTGTACTTCCCTGACAACCAAATAAAGGAACACTCGCATGTGAGACCATATAACGTCGGACTCAAGCAAGACAATTTAGTTGACTTAAGAGAAAAGTGAGGAATTTATAAATAATATGATACTATTTGGTTAGATCTGTAAAAGTTAGACCCTAATTAGCCTACTAACCAAATGTTGCAGTCCAAAACCCTTCTTCAATGAGTAGATACAATGTGTAAATCAATGTCGCCATCGTCCAGGTTACATTAAAACGGAGTCATGTTGGGAGTCACAGCGCAAACCCAAAAGTAAAACCCATGTATTGCACCTGCACGACATGATGCGTGATATGGGCGGTACACAATGGACCACTAGGCACTGAGGCAGGCCTGTCTATTGATGGAACCTGCTTGTGCCTAGCTAGCTGCTAGTGTCAGCAAACAACACAAATCCCTTACCAATGACCATAGTCTCGTCGGGGATCTCTTCGATGAAGCATTTCTTCTCTGTTTCTCCTATGTGGAAATAGAGAGCATATCCAGGGAGAAACCAGGAGAAGGCGAGGACGATCCCGGCGGCTGAGAGCATCATGGAGCCTCCTTGTCTCATCAGCATCGGAGGAGGACTGGCCGCCGCTGCGAGGCCGTGACGTCACGGCAACGCAGCCGCGGTGTTCTGCCACTCTGCTACCTACTATCATGCCGCCTTCAAAGCAGCTCGGAGGTTCGGAAGAAGGGAAGGTTTACGCAAAAACACGTAAGAGCGTCCGAACCTCAGAGCTGTTTAGAAGGCGGTATACAACACGGATGAATATTGTCGGCAAAAGAATGCGCAGAACTACTAGGTAGCACTATATCGTATGGTGCGTTCCAAACAACTCGTAACCCGTGATTTCACAACCTTCTTCTCGTGAAAGTGCCCTGGAACGGCAGTCAAACCCGCAACTCACTAGCCGTGAACTCGTACCAGATCGACGTACTCCTAGATCCAGCTCGTAACTTACGGGCTAAAAAAAGTGTCCCTGGAACGCAGCACTAGACTGGCAGAACAGCGTGACGTCACCGATTCAGTGCAGTGTCATGACGTCACCGCTCCCCTGCGGAAGGAGGAAGGGGAATTCCTGAAGCTAACAACAACTCCGACTACTTTATTCTGACAGCTCACCTCATGAAGCCCATAAACTCATCGGTATATTAAAACAACGGGCATGCTTAGCGATACGTATACGAGTCGTTGATCTTCGCGATGTGTCTCCGGTCGACGGGTCTCGTTACTTCAGACGCCAGAGGAGCCGAACGCGGAGTGGTCGAGTTAGCCTGCTAGCCCACTGCGATAAACACCGAGCTAACACACGCTACCTGGCTAACGTCGGCGCCATATATATATATTATATAAATACAGGTCCTATATTCAACGGCGGGTTCTTTTTTAGGTCAATCTTGACTTTGGTTAGTCTGCTGAATAAAAAGGTAAGCGTTTCATGTTTATGTATTCTACTGTTTGACATCACATGGTCAATCTTCTAATCAACGGTCAACCTGATCAGAATAGAGCCGGATCACCTCGTTATTCAGCCTTTTGTTGTGTCTGATGTCTTATTTGAGCTTGTCTTCCTCGTGGTATTTGAAGTTGACGTAATGTCTTCATATTTCTCTGGTGTGTTTGTTTATGTGCTACAATCGCCCTAACCCTAACCCCTGTGGTAGCTTATTAGAAGTAGGGTTAGTGGGGTTGGTAGTAGGGTCGCTTCAGCGCATTAAACGTTAAGGAAAAGGTTGGTACTTCAAGCATTTGATTTGATGGTCGAGAATCTAAAGTGAAAGTAACTGCTTATGCTGTATTCAATGTTGATGGATTGTCAGGTGACACTAAGTGTGTGTGTGTGTGTGTGTGTGTGTGTGTGTGTGTGTGTGTGTGTGTGTGTGTGTGTGTGTAAGTGTGTGTAAGCGTAAGGAATGGTGCAGCCCCAGCAAGACGGTTCCATGCACTGGGACATGGCGGGTGAGGATAGCAGTGGTGGGCTCCGGGTTCCACCAGAGCTGGCTGCTAATGAGGTGGTGACCAGGCTGCTTGGAGACAACCAGCAACTGAGAGGTGCGCAACTCTTCGGTTCCAATACTATTGAAAGCCAATCTTTGTCTCCCAGATGCTGTTGTTCTGACTGGCCAAACGTCCTCTTTCAGCAGTTTTTTTTTTTTATTGACGTCTTATCCTCATGTTAACCCCTTCTCTCCCGCTGTGGCCCTCCAGAGGCCCTCCGCTGCAGCAACCTGGCCCTGCGGCAGCGCTGCGAGGAGATGGAGGGCTGGCAGCGGAAGACGCGGGAGGAGAGGGAGTTCCTGAGCTGCCGCTTCCAGGAGGCGAGGGCCCTGGTGGAGAGACTGGCCCAGGAGAACCACTCCCTGCACGGGCTGGTGAACGGACACAGCTCCTCCAGCCAGAGCTCCAGCTGCTGTCAGACTGAGGAGCAGGCCGGCCACCCTGCGAGGAACGGACCCCTGGAGGGGCCGCAGGTGTGTTGGGTTTGGACTCGTGTGCGTTCCCGTAGAGACGGCAGGTTATGGGCTATACAAAGAGAAAGGTTAACGACGCAAATGAATGGTTTGAAAAACAGGTATTTTTACGATGTCCTAATTACAGGTGTTTTTGATTGTAGCATTTTTAAAGACTGTTTTTGTTCAATAACATTCTCTTAAAATACTTAGGATGTATGTAGCATTGATTTTGGTATTAGCCAAATTAATTCCATTGTATACCTTTTGAGAAGTTATTAGCTATTTTAAGACACATTTTCACTGCTGACTGAAAACCAAATCATGATGAATGAAAAGGGACAGCCCTGTTTTAATAATCTGGTTTTAGCATAACATAACTTAATATACATATAGCAGCAGGTGGACATCAAACAGATGTTGCTCCATGCTCCTCTCTCGTCAGAATCAGGCAGACCTTCTTTAATGTCTGTTTTGTGTCTCAGACTTTAGATCAGCGAGAAAGGAAACCAGCAGAGGAGGTGAACCAGAACACACAGACAATGCCCCCAGGCAGCCTGGTAAGACTATTAGAACGCACACACACACACCAGCCTGTTAAGACAATTAGAACACACAGACACCAGCCTGGTAAGACTATCAGAACACACACACCAGCCTGGTGAGACTATCAGAACATACACACCAGCCTGGTTAGAGTCACTATCAGAACACACACACCAGGCTTGTAAGACTTACTATCAGAACACACACACCAGGCTGGTAAGACTCTCTATAAGAACATACACACAACATGGTAAGACTCACTATCAGAACACACACACCAGCCTGGTAAGAGTCACTATCAAAAACACACACAACACGCCCAAGCCTGGTGAGACGTACTATCAGAACACACGCACACCATGGTAAGACTCACTATCAGAACACACACACCTTGGTTAGACTACCTATCACAACACACACCACGCCCCCAGCCAGGTAAGAATCACCAGAGCTGTATGCTCAAGGGGAACGAGGGGGAAGTGACCACAGTGAGCCTTGTGTTGGTTCGGATGCATTCATTCTTCACGTGACGGGTGTGTTTGTGTGTCTAGGATGGTGCAAGTTTGAATAGCTCCATGAGTAGTGGCCTCCGAACCTCCCCAGGCTCTCTTTCAGAGGCTGGGGAGGACATGGGGTCTGTGGAGTATGGCCAGGTGAGCCCGCCTATTGTGCTGTATGCATTGTACCAAGCTGTTGGTGCAATCGGCTCCATGCTGCTGGTTCTCTGCCTCTTCCCGCTCACGGCTGATTGTCACTGTACCACTTCCTCAGCTGCTCTTGCTGTTCGAGATTAATATAATCATTTCTTTGAACTTCTACCCATGATTTTAACCGATCCTCTTTGTTTGAATCATTGTTGTGTGTTCATGTTTTCCGACCATGTTCCAAACAACATCTGCGTGCTTGTGCAGCGCTCCACCCTACATGGTCCTCTCGGTATTAGTCAGGACTTGGCCTGGGTGCAAGCTTTGAGTCAGCCGACAGCTCCAACCGATACAACATATTTGTTTTCCACAGAAAACCGAAGGAGGAAACGAGTTTCTTAACCTGCTCAAGGGCCACAAAGAGAAGTTGGAGACCGGAATGAGGGAGCTGAGGAGGAGGAACGAGGAGCTGGAGAGAGAGAAAGAGGAGTCAGAGAAAGACAGGGATCTGCTGAGAGCCAAACTGGCTCAGGCACAGGTATTTCAGGCCCCTCGTTGGGCTGTATGTACAGCCACGGTGTAGAAACATCCATTTGGCAGTCTGTCCGAATATCTGGACCGCTTTGCTGAGTGAAAGTAATCATTGTTTTATTCATCAAACATGGTTTCATGAATAATAAAACATTGCTGCTTATAACTTCAGAATCCAACTATTGAGTTGCCTTTCTCTTTCACATTATACAATATTTTTCTTGCCTACGTTACCAGTGACAATAATCACAATAAAGGTCTAAATGCATCTCCATTGGACCTTTGCTTCTAATGCCGATCTAAACAATGAGTCTGTAGTCTGTGGTTAATGGAGCTTTTTGTCCGGTAGACGGGCTGTGTCACGGAGGAGGCGTCGCACCACCGGTCTGAGGCGCAGCATTCTTCGGACAGGTAGGAACCTCTTCCTGAGGGCTACCATTGGACTGTGCTGGACTAACTGCACCAAAGCCATCTTAAGCGTCTTGTCTGTTGCTGTTGGTTTACCCCAGCTGCCATTGCAACGATTGCCCTCTGCTGATGTGTTTAATTCATAAAGTGCTTCATTATTAGGCAGTGGACTCGGTGACCTTTGGTTATGCGGCCGCCCTAGTAATCAGACACGCCAAATATGGGCGATGACAAATTAATCAACTGTGACCATATGCCGCATGCTCACCCAACCCGTGACCAGGAGTGTGTTTCCTAGTTTATCCACCAGGGGGTGGTGTTGCCTGGCACGTGGTTCATAGCGACAGTGTATTCAGCTGTGTTCCCACCGCATACTAAGTGCTTTGGGCCCCTCCCCAATGTTACTTTATAAAAGCATTATATAGAAGCATGCAGACCTCTATGACCTCTGTATCCTCTGCCTTACTACCAAAGAGCCTTGACCCGTGAGACGTCTGTCCCCTCTGCGTGCTGTCTTCTGTTCTCAGCTCTAGCCTGGCTAAACTCACAGAGCAGCTCCAGGCCACGCAGGGCAGGTGAGCTCTGGCTCTCTGAGGCCTCCTGTCCTTTGCTTCATGCCCCTCCCTCCTTTGCTTCCACTCTGCCTGTTGCAGGCAGAGTGGCGTGTTGCTTCCGGTGCTGCGTGTTGCTTCCGGTACTACCTGCATGCGTTACGTGACGTGCATTTCATTTCTTTCATTTGGATGTTGCCTGTTTCTGTGTGATGAGTTTCTTAGTCCTTATCTATTTGTTCTCTTTAGTTGTTCCTTGGTTTAAGAAAAATGGCTTGAGTGATGGAACGGTGATCAGAGATGTTTTCATCATGTAATGACCTCATACTGGTGTGCTCAAATGGTGCTCTTATTCTGGAGGTTAGGGTTATTTCTTGTTTTTATTTTGGTGCCTCTGAACCTGAAACAGATTAAAATGATCTCCTCAGAGATTGTCCACCAGGATTTATGTTTGGAACTAAAACAGACCCTACTGGGTTGGATAAAGACCCTACTGGGTTGAATGCAGTCTAATGTATACCCCAATGGGTCTAATGTAGACCCTAATTGGTCTGTATTAGAGCCTTTTGGGTCTAATACGTTGACCCTTATGGGCATTAGGCAGTCCCTAATGGGTCTAATGCAGACCCATTATCTAAAGCATTCTAATGCAGACCCAGGAATAAAAAGTGCTGCACAGAGTTTCTGTGGGAGGCCGCTCCGTGCCGAATGGCTAAACATTTCACCTAGTGTCTGTTCAGTGTCTGTCAGCCAGTGTTCAGAATGACTGTAGTTTTGTCATCGATACCAACATGGCTGTCATGGACCCAAAGCCCATAACAGCATAACCCTCCTTCTCTCAGTGCACAGCGCTTCATCCAAGCGCCATGCTGCACAAAAACATGCTCTGTGCACAAGGGCCCTCGTGAAGGTCATTGAAGAGGTCCTTTTATACGTTACAATTGGATTTTTGTACTCAGTATACATTTTATATACTATGTCATCTTCACCAGCCACATTGTTTTGAAGTGATATGGCTCACAGTCCAGTTCTCTATAAGTGGAAATGATCCAGGTCTCTCATCCGGGCTCTATACTCCTGTCTGTGTTGTGCTGAGTGGAGTGTGAGCGGCAGTGTGAGCCTGTTGTCTCTCTGCAGGTATCGGGAGCTGAAGGAGAAGCTGGACTCCCTCCAGAAGAGCTCGGCCCAGCGGGACCGGACTGAAGTCCTCCTGGAGCAGAAGGAGAAGGACTGTGGCCAGGTGTGTATGGTCAGGACCGGGCTCCTACTTGAGTGGCTTTCACACCTGAAGGCCAATGGGGGCTGTATGCTCTACATTAACTCTCGTTTAACCGCTATGTCAGTGTAAGGAATGGATCCATTGATAAAGCAGGCAGTGTTTGACTCTAACTGTAGTATTAACTAGTTAACTTTAACCTTGAAGTCAGTGTGAGTAACGTGAGAGAAAGGCTTTGGACGTATCCCTTTGGACGTCGCAAAGCCCTCCCCGTCTCCTCCTCTCAGGATGACGTGAGACAGGTATACAGAGGCTTTTTAGGGGCCAATACAGAGAGAGTATACCGCGGTTCATCTCGGATCAAATGGTGTAAATGAGGGACAGGTGAATGTCCCTCAGAATGTAGGCCTCGGTGGACCTTTCCTTCATATGCGCCAGATAATGGCTCCTTTAACCATATGATAAATACATTAATACAGCGTTTAACTTTAATTGCGTCAATAAAAAAACGTAGTTAACCTTAACATATCAGTGAATGTAGAGATAGAATGAGGTCATTAAATATAGAGAGATAAGAGCTTCAGTGGTCAGCGGTCACAGTAGGACCAGCTCTCATGTAAACATGAGATGAGGATCTCCTTTCAGAGGGCTAGCAGGAGGTGTCATAAAGACACGTGGAATTCCCTTGGAGTACGGCTCTTAGTTGACTCGTTGTATTTCTAAAAAGGCTTCAACACGTGGCAGAAAAGTATGGGCTGATCACAGTTTGATCTAGCATGGTGGCCATCCATGTCTCCATACCGTCCCACAACAGCTTGTCCAACCGTACTGTCCTAGGCCCTTTGTGTGAAGTGTACTCCACCCATCAGGCCATTCAGTGATTCAATGCTGTTGCTTTCATTTGAATGTACCAGATGGAAATGTGGTATTATGAAATAAATGTGGAATTAAAGAAACAATGGTACTATAATAAAATTAAAGTCCCCTGAAATATATAACCCTAGTTCTTTTGGAAAAAAATCCCTTTTAAAATAAAAACGTATTTATATATTTCAATATATTGAATTATTAATATATTTATGTATACATTTATTGCCTGATTGATTTGTTTCAGAGCTATAATTATTTATTAAATATAGATACAAATAGCCTTCTATTATAATGTAATTATAACCCTACTGTAATGTACAGAGCAAGGACGTCCCTAATGAGAACCACAGCGATTCACAGCTAGTTTCCTCTGCAGCTGGTGAAGGACTGCGAGGCTCTCAAGGCCCAGGCCACATCCCTGTTGGGGGAGCTGAACGAGAGGCAGAGCGCCCTGGAGAAGAGCGACAACGACCGCAAGATATTGAATGAAAAGTACGTCTGATCTCTGCCCTATGCAGCCTTACCACTGTGTGTGCGTACGTTAGGGTGAGCATGCTGTGTTTTGTGTTCATGGGGCTCTGGTGTGTGCTTGTTCTATCGATCCGTCTGCGTGTACGTACATAAACTGTAGGATCGTGAAAGGGTTTCTGTGTGTGTCCTTTGACCGATTCATAAATCGTTAGATTTTCCAATGAGAAAGAATTACCGGTATGTAAAATAAAATATTCCCAAAGCACCTCACAAAAATTGTGAACCTTTAAGTTCAACGACCGAGGCCTTACTGGTTCGCCAGTGGTTTGATGCAGCATGCTTTCACACATAAATGTTGGTTGAAGGAAAGTGTTCATTGATACTTCATTGATACTGATATTGATAGGAAAGTGTTCCTCAAACCTAGAGGGGTTGGCCCACCGATCTTTACATACCCGTTATTACTCAAAATGGACAAATGGCGACCAGTTGACCGAATGGTCTTTTGTCTGATATATTGAATAATGAGAACCGTATCTACCTCTTTCACATATTTAATAATATCACTTGTGCTTACTTGTCTTTCTGTTCTCTTTTGTTGTTTCCCTATTTGTACAAAATGCTACCTGCAATTGTGTGTGTGTGTGTTTGGTGCGTGTGCGACCAGGCTGTGTATGAAGATCGAGGCTCTGCAGGGGTCGGAGCGGGAGCTGGAGCAACAGAAGAAGCAGCACAATGTGGCGGTGGACAAGCTGCTGCTGCAGACCCAGAGCCTGGAGAACGCCCTCAAGGCAGAGCGCCACGTGGTCATAGAAGAGAGGTGTGTCATCACACAAACACCCCAACCCACACACAAACACACTCACTGTAGCAGGAGATACTCCGATTGCATCTGATGGTATACAGTTGAAGAATGTTATTTACTGGATAAAGGGAAACCCTTAGGACGCTTATGACTGACGTCTCATAGACCCCTCCATTGTATTCTGGGAGAGGGTATCTGGTTGTCCTTCCCACTAGCTACAGTCAGGTTAGGGGCTGGGGTTGGAGCCAGACATTTGATAGACCTCTATAGGTTAACACATGCTATTACATGAGTTTAGTCTGTTTAAGTCCGTCATAAAATCCTATCCTACGTTTTTATAACTTTGTGCATTTAAGTGATTTTGGACCAGGAGAAATTGATATCACTTTGTTTAAAGGGGACTTATTATACCACCAGGTGTGAGTGTGATTAGCCGTACAAGCCGTTTCGAAAATCTGCCTAATATGACATCACTAGTGGGTGTGTCCACCTAGATCTGTGCTGGATAGATCTATCTACCAGCCTACCCAGTGGACTGAAGTAAACATTGCTCATCTATCCAGCACAGATCTAGGTGGACACACCCACTAGTGATGTCATATTAGGCCGATTTTCGAAACGGCTTGTAAGGCTAATCACACTCACACCTGGTGGTATAATAAGTCCCCTTTAAACAGAGCTTTACAGAGCTACAAAAATACACAGAGCTCTAACAGAGCTTCACAGAGCTCTACTCTCCGGCAGAACACAGCGATGTGCATGCAGGGCTTTGCCTGCATTACCACATCAAAGAAATGCTCACTGGATTTGAAGTGTTTTTTTTTCTATGTAGGACTTAATATGTCTTCTTGTCGAACTGTTGTGTTTGTTTTATTGTTATTGATTGAATTGCTCTTATTTATTTTTCAGGAAAAAACTGACTCAACTGAAACATGCCTACACGTGTCTGTTCAAGGAATACGACTCTAAGTTGAAGAATGAGGTAATTTTGTGTGTGTGTGCAACCTTTGACTGCAGTCTGTTATCTGTACCATGTCAATGTCATTACCACAGAGACAGACAGACAGACAACCCTGTCTTTGAGGTGTGGTCTCTTCAGTGGTGTCTCCTCTTCAGGGGGACCCAGAGACAGACAGCCCTGTCTGTAAGGTGTGGTGTCTCCTCTCTCAGGGGGACCCAGAGACAGACAGCCCTGTCTGTAAGGTGTGGTGTCTCCTCTCTCAGGGGGACCCAGAGACAGACAGCCCTGTCTGTAAGGTGTGGTGTCTCCTCTCTCAGGGGGACCCAGAGACAGACAGCCCTGTCTGTAAGGTGTGGTGTCTCCTCTCTCAGGGGGACCCAGAGACAGACAGCCCTGTCTATAAGGTGTGGTGTCTCCTCTCCTCTCTCTCAGGGTGAGGACATGTGCGGCAGGCTGGAGGAGGCGGAGCGCGCCCTGGCCCTCAAACAGGACCTGATAGACAAACTGAAGGAGGAGGTGGAGCAGCAGAGATACACCCTGGAGACGGTGCCCGTGCTTACTGCTCAGGTTTGGCTGCACATTCACACACTCGTCTGCATTCATTAACACGATTTAATATTGTACTAAAAGGTTCCACCTTATAATAAAACAGTTTAGGCTACAGAGAATAACTACTTGTATAAAAAAACAAATAAAAGTTCAAATGAAGAAGGATCAAATCTAGTTCTCTTGTACAATAAACATTAATACAAATTCCACTTTTGCCACAATTAGACCATAAAGTTCACAATGAAAGGTAGTGCTGTAGCGTGACCTCAGCCCCTGTCAGATAGATCCTTGGCTCATTGCTGCTTCTCTACCATCATCAAGTTATTTTTCAGAAACAAAAAAATCAACATTGTCCGGCATCAACTGGCAATAAAGCTCTTTATGTTTTTATCACCCATTTGAGTCCCAGGGTGTGAAGCAGAGTATACCTCCTGTTGCGTTCCTTTAAGTGGTCTGATTAGTAACTATCATACCAACTAGTGGGGGAAAGCATTGAAGAGACACACCGGATAGGTAATGCATTTATTAAGGGGAAACACAAAGGGAAGGGTAAGGGGATCGATGGTGAATCCAAGGAAAGCAACTTAACAAAACAAACCTACTACTAGAGATGAACTCCTAAGAAAGAAAAGAAACAGACCCTGGCTAGCAAGAGTAATTCAAAACATGGGGCATCCACCGCTTACCTTAGCGCTTAGTGTCTCTGGAGCAAAGTGATCAATGTGAGGGAGATGTACAGGGCAACCCCCGCGTCCAGAGCCCCACTCCCCATGGAAGAAACTTAAAGGGCAGGTAGCACACGGAACAACCCCCCCAATGGACTAACTTACTGGGAACGTTCAACGTGCAGCGCCTGGCAGACAGACCTAATGCTTCTTTCAGGTCACCTAATCAGGAACTAAGGAGGGGATTCCCTGACTTTCAGTGAAAATAAAAGAAAAGTACATCTACCCAAGTGCCTTTGGCCACACGAGGCCCATAACCAAGGCTAGCAGCTTCGAGTTATAGCTGTCACCAGTCCTGAATGTCCTATATGCAATGCTGAATCCACCTCCAGCCTAATGTACCTACACACCTCTTCAGAAGCGCTTTGAGTCGCAAATCAACTCTATCTTCGTGAAGCCAGGGTTGACGGCTGCGATGGGTTCACCACCAGATTCCATGGTCCTTTTAAGTGCAGTCATTTGAGTGAATAAGTCACCCTGTAGTGTTGATGGTCATACATTATGTAATAGGCAAAGACACCTTCTCAAATTGCAAACTAACTCTGGTACAAAGGTAGATTAAGGCAAGCTGCAGACTACAAGCTTAGGTCTACTTCATGAGCTCGGTCATTCTAGGACAAGATTATCCAATTTTAATTGCTGGATCATTCGCTAAATGCCTTTCTCCTAAAAACTGATCGTCGCTGTGCTTGTGAACCAGCAAACTATCCCTACAGCTGGGCCATAGTTTGTAGCATAATTATCTAACATGATAGGAGACCACAAGATACCTTTTTGGTATTACCCTTTTGTGTTAAAAATAATCCAGTTTACTGAGCCCAAAAATGTTCTCATGTGTAATAAATTATTAAATGCTCAATCAAAATGTTGTCACGTTATTGCCCCACAGGAACTAGAAAAAAATAGAAATAGATAGAAATAGAATCTTTATTTGTCATTGGGTTAAATACAGTGTTTACACAACGAAATTAAGGTGCAGATCTTGTTCAGTCCTTTTTTAAAATAAATAAATAAAGAATAAATAGAATACAGTACGAGATATTAATAAATATATAACGACAATAACCCCTCCCCCTGCCTTTCACTTAAGGCACATTTAAGTGTCCTACACCCTCCCCTCCCTCCCAGACAACCTTCCCTTCTGCCAACATATATCTAAATAGCAGAACAAGGCATGGGCTCCAAAAATCCTTCTGACTGTGTTTGTTGATGCCTCTGTTGCATCCCACCTCTCATCCTCGGCCTTCCTCCTGTGTTTGTGCGCTCCTCTGTGTGCGCGTCCAGGCAGAGATCTACAAGGCCGACTTCCTGGCGGAGCGCGAGGCCCGGGAGAAGCTGAACCAGAGGAAGGAGGAGCTACAGGATCAGCTGACCCAGGCGATGGCCGAGATCGACCGACTCAAACAGGAGGGAGCCTCGCGGTAGGACAGCATTACTCGGTTTAGGACCAGCGGCTCTTTAGGGAGCTGATGCTTTTATCCAAAGCGACATACAACCATTCACACACCCGACGGCAGAGTCAACCACGCAGGGCGACAGCCAGCTCGTCAGGAGCAGCCAGGGTGAGGCGTCTTGCTCAGCGACAGCTCGACACTCAGCTAGGAGGAGCCGGGGATCCAACCAGCAACCTTCTGGTTACCAGTCAACCCCGCTCTACCTCCAGAGCTTCTGTCTCCCCGGTGTACTACTTTTCCCTCATGTGCAATAGCATTGGGTTGATGGTGAAGTGTAAGGCTTGACCCATCGTGAGGGAAGGCTATCGTGACCGTAACGAGTGGTCCTCTCTTCTTTCAGCGCTCGCATTGAAGAGATGCAGCAGAGACACCTGGACGACTTCAGAGCCCAGCGGCCCACAAACCTAGCACCACAAGGTGCAGCACACTCTATCTGGGCTTCAGTATTCAATAGTTGCCTATTCCATTTTTGAGGTTCATCCTTGGACTTATCATCCAAATAGTTAATGATAACTTACTCAGATGAATTCAAAAATGATAGTCACTTTGGATCAAGAAATGTCAGTCTCTGAACTTTGCTTATGTCACCAAGCTCAAAAGAGGATTGTTATTTTCTTGATGACCTCATCTTAAACCACTTGCTGTATTGATCTAAACATGCTGAAGCTAACCCACAGCGGTCTTCCCTCTGTCTCCCTCTCTCCTCTCTTCGTGTGGCTCTGCCTCTCCCTGCTGCCTGGTGCTCCCCCCTGCTCAGCCTTCAACACCGCTCCACCGCCCCAGTCGTTCCGCAGCCAGGGCCTCCCACAAGTGGGTGCGGGCCCCGGAGCCGGCCCCGGCGCCGAGGAGCTGCCAGACTATCGCTGTCCTAAGTGCCAGTACCAGGCCCCGGACATGGACACGCTGCAAATACACGTCATGGACTGCATACAGTAACCCCTTCTGGCTTACACGCAAAGAAGAGGTCCACCCAACCCCCTCCCAATGGACACAGTGCTTTGGTCTAAGGCGACTAACGGGAACAAAGCCCCGTCAGGATCAAAGGATGGCTGGTGTGAAGTGGTCGGAGAGCAGCAGAAGAACCGTAGCCAGTGATGAGCGTAATATCATCGCTGTTCAAGTCTGCTATGCGTATTCAAACCCTGATGTAGATTGACTTTCTATCGTCCCCCCCCCCCCCCCCCCGGGTTCACACTGTCCTCCTGCTATAGCAACGCAGGTGTAATGATGTGTTTTAATACCAGAGGGCAGAGCACAGAGGTGGAACCCAATCATCCACCTCTGATGAGGCTGAAGGCCACGTGCAAGGCTCTTTTTAAAGGTCTCCAGACAACACTGGAACCATCTTGAACACAGTAATATAATGTGAATAATATAGTGTTTGTTTATTAGGAGGACAGATGAGGCTTCATGTGTCGTTGTTCATTTGGCCCCTCTCAATGCGTCTGATGTATTATGGATTAGAGTTTGGTATACTCTCTAAATGCTAATCAAAGTATCCATTCAGTGTTCTGTGCCTGTGTACCAGATTTATTTTATTTTTAATCCTTAATTATACCCTCGATCCAACAAAGATTTAACTGTGCCTGTCCTTGTTTTGTATAGCTGTTACATAGTTTTATCTTTGAGAATGTTCACCCATAAATGATTATAGCTATTCGTTTTTTATTTATTTTACCCAAATAGATTCCTTGTTCTATAATGAGTCTGAGGCTTTTCCTATTACTTAGAAAATAGCTAATTCTGACTTAAAAAATAACAACAATTGATAGAATTGATAGGCTCAGAATGATTGAATTTATCTGGATATCATGATTAAAAAAAAGTGCCAAAGTTAAGAACAGATTTGGTTTAATATATTTCTATGAGTTTGAAGTTTGAGTGCTGCACTGGGCCATACAACATGATGGTTGGTAACATTCTATGGGCTGTTCACTCCAATAATTGTGAAAGAAAAGTTGATAACTTACACCTTATGGTTTCATCCTTTATTGTGTGAATAGTGTCAGTAATTATAGATTATTATCATGAAAAGAACATCAACAATGTATAATTGGAGACTGTCAAATAAATAATATTCAAGAGGATAATTGCAGTAGGGGATTTACTTTTTGGGGCTTTGATGGACAGGAGTCAAAGGTCAGGGAGGAGAGGGAGCGACATTTATTCTTGAACCAAACCGTTCCAGGCATGGGTAGCGCCCCAGAAGGTTCAGCCATCTACTCTTTTGTTTTTCGTTTATTGTATTCATTTTAACTGAATTGATATGAATTCTAAATTCCATTTTCGCCAATAGTATTACTTGGAAAAAGGTTCTGTAAAACATTAAAATCAGCACCGTGTAGAAATGCCCGTACTGGAATCTCCTTCTGAAAACTTCTTAAAACAGGAAACAAGCCATAATAATAACTATTATTTCCCACACACCTTTCCTTAGGATCATTTATTTGGAACAGTTCTATCATGACGGCCACCTAACGGCCTTTAACACAGTCCGGAGTCCGAAGTAGAATAGACTTTAGACCGCTGCCTCGGACCTCAAGCCGAGTCATGGTGAGCAAGCGAATACCGTTCAGATCCGACCGGGGCGATAGAGAGCGCTCTACTACGGAATATACCATTCCACTCCTGGTTATGGGGGTGTAAATCGCTCAATCCATTATACTTGTTCCGTTTGAAGTCGAATATTGAATCATATAACGTTTAAAATCCTTATTGTATGGCTTAATAACGTGTTCAACTGAGTAACAGCATGTTTAAGGTTTCTGTTTGATTTAAATATATTTTTCGTAGTAGGGTACACCTTACGGTTTGGAGCAATGACGTCATCGTCCAAAGATCCTTCCTGTGGGGCTGGCGGCGGAGTCAAGCGACAGTAGTGGTCGCGCCATTCATATTTTGCAAATCAGGGCTGAGCAGAGGCTTCAGTGACTACGTCTCACACATGTCCGGCTCCACTCCCCCCACTCCCCCGGCCGAGGCCGTGGGAGTCGAGGGCTGTTTACTACCCGGATACAAGCCTTTCAAACCCGAGGATCATGGGCTGGATCGTGGGTTCCGTCTCACAGCCTTCTCCGACCTGAAGGGGTGAGGCTGTAAGGTCCCCCAGGAGGCTCTGCTCAGACTCCTGGCGGGACTGGAGCCCGACCCGGCTGCCGGCGCAGGGGAGGCCGGAGACCAGGCCTCGGAGTTCGGTCAGCAGCCCCCCGGCCCTCGCCTTGGTATGTCCCGCAGAGCCGCCGTCAACGTCGGGGCGCTGAGACGCACGCTTAGCCCATTTAGTTTGAGATCCTCTAATACATCAGAACGCTGTTTGTTTCGCTCATCTATCTTAACTTAAGATCCTCAATGCATAAGAAGGCTGTTGGTTTACTTTAAGATCCTCCACTACATCAGAAGGCTGTTTGGTTCTTCGTTGCTTGCTCGCCATGCTGTAGCCATTGACAGGTGCCCTGGCATATACCCTAGTTCCGGTTGGAATAAAACGAAACTTGTAAAGGGTAAATCATAAAAAAATATATTGTCCTGTGACAATGGTAAGCCTGTTAAAATGTAATATAACTTTTAAATGCATGTGAATACAGATAGACCTTGACTCTATTAAGTTCAAGATATAAAGGTGTGTGTGTGTGTGTGTGTGTGTGTGTGTGTGTGTGTGTGTGTGTGTGTGTGTGTGTGTGTGTGTGTGTGTGTGTGTGTGTGTGTGTGTGTGTGTGTGTGTGTGTGTGTGTGTGTGTGTGTGTGTGTGTGTGTGTGTAGGCATAGGGATGGACTCGTGTGTGATTCCTCTGAGACACGGAGGTCTCTCACTCGTCCAGACCACGGACTTCTTCTATCCTCTGGTGGAGGATCCCTACATGATGGTAAGCCACTGTGCTCTAACATGATAAAGACAACACCCATATTAAGCAAACACTTGGCCAACCTCAGACAGGAAGCTATTGCATATGATTGTGTCTCAAACAAAATTCACCTTTTATGGAGTTTTCTTTGCTCAACCATCATTGTCATGTATTATGTGAACCAGAGCTGAGAGATCTCTACTCAAAATCAACTACCAAAGAAACAAAGTTTAGGAATACTAAGCTTTGTTTCTTTGGTAGTTGATTTTGAATTGAGATCCCTCAGCACTTGTGTATACTGTAATAGTTGTTTTTTCAATAATTTTTTTAGACTAATTGACAGTGTTGGAGTAGCAGGTATTAATGTGAAGTCGACATGAGAAGGTATAGAGCCTCTCAGGGTGGTGGCGGGCTTAGCTGCTGGCGATCTGAGCATCCATTTCTTGACATTGCATAATATTGGTTTATACCTGTATATACCTGTTTCAGATAAGAACAAATTCAAAAGGGTTTATCAACAATGTGGGAGAGGACGGCTCAGTTGGGGTCAGGCCAAAACAAAGACCAATAATCTAAACACGGCATGGCTCTCAGCTACGTCTCCAAACAAACAAACCTAACTACCCAACTTATCTTAAAAGTCACCAAAGTGATATAGGGTTGGCACCGACCTAAATAACTAATGAAGAGGTTTAACGCATGTGTAAATGTAAAGGCCCAGGTTACCCCCAACTCGCTTGTTGATTAAAAAATACATACCATTTTGTATTTTGAATCATCAAGCATTATATAAGTGTCCTACAAATGTCACCCTCTTCCAGACGCGTACGTACACCACGGCAGTGTGCCACTTTTCCTCACTGTGTGTGTGTGTGTGTGTGTGTGTGTGTGTGTGTGTGTGTGTGTGTGTGTGTGTGTGTGTGTGTGTGTGTGTGTGTGTGTGTGTGTGTGTGTGTGTGTGTGTGTGTGTGTGTGTGTGTGTGTGTGTGTGTGAAAAAATTAATCTATCCAAGAACCTCATCACTTGGCTGCCACATGCTGTTGTAGATGTTTATACCATTTTGGAAGTACCTACTGGCACCTCACACAATACAGGCCTGGACAAGACACCTCACACTAAACAGGCCAGGACAGGACACCTTACACTATACAGGACTGTACAGGACACCTCACTCAATACAGGACAGTACAAAACACCGTAGGCGTGGGGGCTACAGACTGGACCATTTTATGATGAACTGTTGCATATAATAACTTACTTTGAACATGAACGTATTTAGCAATCATGTCAATGTTAAAACGAAGGCCAAGTATACCAAACATCTCTACCTGCTAATGGTTTCCGGTTGGTAATTGGAATAAACATAAATAGAATCGGTAGGGAGGTTTTTCCTTCTCTGCGGCTGTGTGTTCCTCTTGAACCGCACTATGCCTGCTGCGCAACTCCACCACAGCTTGGCACAGTGTTGAAACAAGCCTATTGGTACTCCCCCACTATGGAGAACATGTCCTACAGGCTCCAAGGCAGCTCTACCAACCTGGAGGCTATCCTGAACGAGTGTCCCCAGGCGGCCCATATTTTGTAGTATAGTTCAATTGCAACATTTCCACTGGAATCACTTTTGGAGACTCTTTAACAATGTGAATTTGTTTCTCAAGCAGCCCAGAATACTTGCATGCTAAATTGAGAGCAGCTGTGTGTCCCTATGTGTCCCCTGCACTGCTGCAAGGGAATCTCCCCATCCTCACCCTGTCCCCGTTGTCTCTCAGGGCCGGATCGCCTGCGCCAACGTCCTCAGTGACCTCTACGCCATGGGCATCACAGAGTGTGACAACATGCTGATGCTGCTCAGTGTCAGCCAGAAGATGAACGAGAAGGTGGGGGGGGGGGGAAGTGTGGGGGTCGTCCGGGGGGCAAGACATGCCGGCCGAAGAACGTGTTTCGGGGACGTTTCATGGTGCGGCGCGTTGTGAACGAGAGATGTGCGGTCTTGTGTTCAGGAGCGCGAGCGAGCCATGCCGCTGCTGATGCGAGGGTTCCGGGACGCGGCGGAGGAGGGGGGCACCTCGGTGACCGGGGGGCAGACGGTGGTCAACCCGTGGATCATCGTTGGAGGCGTGGCCTCAGTCGTGTGTCAGCCCAGCGAGTTCATCATGTAAGGACGCCTTTCAGCAGTGACACGCTGCACAACTGTGAACTGAAAGGGCTTTGTTTTGCATGCTGGCTTGCAGATATGGTCTCATGTGTACCTCTTGAATATCGGATGTCACATCCTGCTTCAGCAATCTGATATAGATTTATCTGGATCTAAAAAAAAAAATTATTTTCTGATATGCATTGTGTGGACTATTCAAACGTATGTTTGAACACGGTGCTACTGAGTCTCCGTGTGACCTTTTAGGCCCGATGGAGCCGTACCGGGAGACGTCCTGGTGCTCACCAAGCCCCTCGGAACCCAGGTAGCAGTCAACGCCCATCAGTGGCTGGATCAGGTCAGCCCTCCCCTTCTCACAGTCTCACAGTCTTTGTATCGTCAACATGGCACATAGGGACGTGTCCACTGTCTCCGTCCTACTTCTTCACACGTCTCTCCTCCCCAGCCTGAAAGATGGAACAAGATCAAGCTTGTTGTCAGCAAGGAGGAAGTGAAAGAGGCCTATCAGGAAGCCATGTTCTCCATGGCAACACTCAATCGCACAGGTAAACCCAGTCTTTTTGTCCTACAGTGCAGCCAGAAGGAGCATGGTGTTCTGTCCACCTACATTGTAGTACTTTGCGTGACAGAGTTCAGTGTTTCCCGTAGTACTTCAATGAAACGTATGTTTGATGCGAGTGAAAAAGCAACATTACCTTTCCAGCGGCTGGCCTTATGCACAAGTTCCAGGCCCACGCAGGGACGGACGTGACGGGCTTCGGGCTGCTGGGCCACGCCAACAACCTGGCGGCGCAGCAGCGCAGCGAGGTCTCCTTCGTCATCCACAACCTGCCCATCATCGCTAAGATGGCCGCCATCAGCAAGGCGTGCGGAAACCTGTTCAACCTGATCCAGGGCACGTCCGCGGAAACCTCTGGTAGGACGGCTCCTAGAATACAATGAGTTGGTAACTAGCCAGTGTGGGTGGGGAATGGAATGCAGCAGAACGTCTGATTATACGTCGTGTTTGGGCTGTTGAACAGCCGTCCGACATCCCTGTCCTTCAGAATCAGTATCGGTTACTTTTATTTCCTCTTATTATACAAGTACACAAAGAGTACATTCCTCAGGCGTGGTTCCTCAACAGCCAAATAAACAGATGAAATAAACAACGATAAGTGCAAAAAAAGATTGTAAAAATAAGTAGCAGAAATGGAAGTGGTACCAGCCACGGTGGATTCTGGCGCCAAAATGACTGTGGGTGCCCTTCTTCCTGTGCCCTCCTCTCCAGGCGGGCTGCTGGTCTGCCTCCCCAGGGAGCAGGCGGCCAAGTTCTGTTCGGAGATGAAGAGCCAGGGCTCTGGGTTCGGAGGCCAGGGGGCCGCCGGCGGGGCCTGGATCATCGGCATCGTAGAGAAAGGCGACCGCCGCGCCCGCATCATCGACAAGCCCCGCATCATCGAGGTCCCGCCTCGAGGGAGCCCGGCAGCCAATCAGGACAACAGCACGACTAGCCCCGCCCCCAGCCCCAATGTGTCATAAGGGGGTGTGTGTGTGTGTGTGTGTGTGTGTGTGTGTGTGTGTGTGTGTGTGTGTCATCCCCTCATCAAGAAGTTTACGAGCATATGATATAATCGGCTGGCCACTAGTCTTTGGTCACCTCTGTCCTGAGATTATGACGGTCTGCTTAAGCTTTTTCTAAATCTCGTCCAAGGAGCTCGTTCTACCACTTTTTTTGTAAAGAAGAAAAACATTCCAAATAAGATTTGAACAAATTTCAACAACGCTATAAAATTTATGCCGGAAATAATGTGGCGGGGGTTTTGTTTTTTTGTTTTAAATGATTTTCTTCAGTGACTCCAGTGTTGGTGAATGAATCCCTAGCGGATGTTGTGTGGCCTCTGTCACCACCTCGCGGTTTCAGAGGGAGTTGAGCAGCTTTCTCTGGCACTGCTCGGTGGTCGGAGCGCCTTCTGTCAGCTCACTGGCCTCCCAGCACCAAGCCCGGTCCTCTCATTCTGTATGATGCTCTGCCCTATAAAGCCCACGGGCCAGGGGGGAGTGGATGTGTGCTTCTGAATGGAGGACTGCCTTTGTGTGCTGCAGGCCTGAGGGCTGTGAATGTGTAAATGCTCCTGATTTTCACAATCAATAAAATAATCCAGAAACTCATACCAACTGTCACTGGTGTTGTTTTATTAGACTTGTTTACGTGCGTATATATCTATATCTATATATATAAAAAACGTGATCTCAGACTGGTTGACCCTCCTGTCCACGAGAGGGCGACAGTGTGAATCAAACCCGGAACCCGAGCTGTAGCTCGGCTGTTATTATTACCTCTGACCAGAAGAGCCGGTGGATGTATACGGAACGATAATGTTTACAATCAAGGCATAAGGATCACTGATGTATGAAGTACATTTAGAGTTTATTGAAGCTATAAAACTGTTCTTGATTGCACACAGACCGTTAGTGTTTAGTTCGACTTTATATTCTGTGTGGTCTGAAAACAAAACTAATGTTTGTGGTGTCTTCGGTTAGCAATGTGTTGGTGTGGTTCGGGGAGGTATGTTGTGTATCTTTGTTTTTCATTAAATGTTATACTAAGGACTGACATATGAAACAACCCCTTTGATGGAAGCAGCGGTCATGCCGTACCTGTGTGGCGAGGAGACGGTGAAGGAGCTGAGGAGAGCCCTGTCCAACCCCCACGTCCAGGGAGACCCCCTCCGCCACAGGTCCACCGTGCTCAGGGTCATCAGGTGAGTGTCCAGGAAGACCCCCCCGCCACAGGTCCACCTTGCTCAGGGTCAGCAGGTGACCTGGGGAACACTTCTCCTTGTTGTCATTTAGGAGATTCAGTCAGTGTTGGAGCTGGCCTCATCTTCAGTAAAGGGTTCATTAAAGTCTCATAGACATGTGTATCACTTGTTATATCAATATGACTTGTAAGAAGGGTGAATGTGTCCGTGTTGCATTCTGTTTAAAGATGACATATCATACCACCAGATGTGAGTCTAATTAGCCATTACAAGCCGTTTTGAAATTCCGCCTCTTCTGACATCACAAGCCGTGTCCACCTAGATGTATGGCGGATGATGTGCATTGCAACATTTACAACAGTCCACTGGGAATGTGTGTAGACTGATCTATCCAGCACACATCTATGTAGACACTAGGGGTGTAACGGTACACAAAAGTCACGGTTCGGTACGTACCTTGGTTTTTAAGTCATGGTACGGTAAGGGGAAAATAAAAAAAAACTGCTTGTTTGTCAACAACGGAGAATGGCCGTAGATCAGCAGCAATGAAAACACCAATAAACTTGGGTAAGGCAGTTGCATTTCTGAATTCCCAGACAGGGCTTGTTGAAATAGTGTGAGCTGGGTTTGAACAGCTCGTTTTTTTTTCCACAGCAGCAGTGATAGTAACACCTGGATGGTGCCTTTTGAAATGCGTGTGCTAGGGATGTGCATTTCTGGCAAAAATGCTATTCGATATTCGCTGAGAAGTATTCGAATAATATTCGAAAATCGCTCAATCAAGAACCCCCGCACGCACCTCGGATACACGCGCACACACAATGACACAGGGAGAGGCTTTTATGATTTGTATGAAATCAATCTGTTTATTTCAACAACTGCGCCATCAACATTCAACATCAAAATTATTTCAACGTGGGCTTAGGCAGCTAGACCCTCAAGTTGTGAAGTCCCATGCAAGTCAACGGAGCGTTCAACAGCATTGAGAAGAGCCGTGTAATAAATAACGATAGTCACATTTATTATTCGATGTTCTACGTGACTCAGACTATTCGACGATCGTTGCCCGCTATGTACGCCACATTTACGTACCGCGGTACACCTCTGTAACCGCTCCGAAGTACCTGTACCGTGACGGTTCGGTACAAATACGTGTACCGTTACACCCCTAGTAGACACGCCCACTTTTGATGACAGAAGAGGCCGATTTTCCATACGGCTTGCAATGGCTAATGACACTCACACCTGGTGGTGAAACGATCTCCCCTTTAATGTTCATCTCTCTCCCTCCATTTGTTCATGCGACCCCCTCAGGGTGATGTCGCAGGGCGTGGACGTGGCAGGTCTGTTCAGTGAGATGGTGAAGGCGTGCGCCACGACGGACGTGGTCCAGAAGAAGCTGGTGTACGTGTTCTTGTGTTCCTATGCCAGCCTCAACCCAGAGCTGTCCCTGCTGGTCATCAACACGCTGAGGAAGGACTGCCAAGACCCCAACCCCATGGTCCGCAGCCTGGCCCTGAGGAACATGACCAACCTCAGGTAGGACATGACCAACCCCATGGTGTCTAGCCTGGCCCTGAGAACATGACCAACCTCAGGTAGGACATGACCAACCCTGTGGTGTCTAGCCTGGCCCTGAGAACATGACCAACCTCAGGTAGGACATGACCAACCCTGTGGTGTCTAGCCTGGCCCTGAGAACATGACCCACCTCAGGTAGGACATGACCAACCCTTTGGTGTCTAGCCTGGCCCTGAGAACATGACCCACCTCATAAGAACATAGCAGGAACATAAGAAGAGAGATCGCTCCTTCCAGGGAGGGTTAGGGGGGCAGTAGATAACAGAATGGGCAGATACTGACAGCATAAACAAGAAAATCAGAGGTCAAGCTACATTTAGTTTTTGGAAAATAGAATATTCGTAATAAGTTAAACGTCAGCCATGAATGTGAGCTTGTCTGGTTATCTTGCTCGACAAATTGAACAAAGCCTTCATATCCAGGCAGCTGCGATAGTTGATGGTGTCATTCCAGCTCAGACCAGCGTGGGGGGCTATTGAGTAAGCTGGTCTGAAACAGACGAGGGGAGCCACTGCCTAATTAACAGCAGCTCTGAGCTGTCTGGTCATATTATGTACATACTCTAGCTATTACTCCATTAATGACTACAACCCGAGCCACTCTGTTTGAATGATATTATGTTTAAATGAACAATATTGTGCTCCTTTAAATCTTTCGAGATCAGGATGAATTAGTGCTGACGAAATGCAATGCCAGTGAGAGAATGAATGCAGAATCGTGCTGTCGCCGCGGTCCTGAGCACCGTGTCTGATGAGGGCCTGTGTCCCCAGGTTGCCCAGCCTGGTGGAGTACGTGCAGCAGCCCCTGACGGCGGGGCTGAGGGACCGGGCGGCCTGCGTTCGGCGGGTGGCCGTGCTGGGCTGGGCCAAACTCCACAGCCTCCAGCCCCACGCCGACATAGGTGAGGAGGAGGGGGGGAGGGGATGGGACACAGATACATGTGAAGATGAAGATAATGCTCTAATGTATGTCCCGGACATAGTGACCCGTACTATGCTGTAATTAGCAGCCCGAAAGATCAACAGATTATTGTCGCAGCAGTTTAGGAGTTGAAGTTTTATGTCAGATAAATAATTTAAGTTTGTATATAAATTAATCCTTACACCACAAGATTTTCTGGAGTTAGTTTTCATGTTGTTGCGGTACCTTGGCTCGAATCCATACTGTTCCAGGAGGAAGAGCCCGGAGACTTTAGGAGAGTTCAGATGATCCACAGAACACGTTAACTAGCCGTAGCTGGAGGACAACTCAAATTACTCAATATTTTTTTTAGTGTTTTAATTGTGTTAGACATGCAGGCTTGCATTGTCTAACGCCTGGTGCGTGCGTGTGTAATACCTGGTGTATAGGTTTCTAACGCCTGGTGCGTGTCTAACTCCCGATGTATGGGTGTCTAACGCCTGGTGTGTGCGTGTCTAACGCCTGGTGTGTGCGTGTCTAACGCCTGGTGTGTGCCTGTCTAACGCCTGGTGTGCGCCTGTCTAACGCCTGGTGTGCGCGCGTCTAACGCCTGGTGTGTGCGTGCCTGTCTAACGCCTGGTGTGCGCCTGTCTAACGCCTGGTGTGTGCGTGCCTGTCTAACGCCTGGTGTGTGCGTGCCTGTCTAACGCCTGGTGTGTGCGTGCCTGTCTAATGCCTGGTGTGTGCGTGCCTGTCTAACGCCTGGTGTGCGCCTGTCTAACGCCTGGTGTGCGCCTGTCTAATGCCTGGTGTGTGCGTGCCTGTCTAATGCCTGGTGTGTGCGACTCCAATGCCCGCTGCCCGGTGTCTCCCAGACGCTGCGGTGGTCAACGAGCTGTACGGCATGCTGAGGGACAACGACCCGGTGGTGATGGTCAACTGTCTGCGGGCGCTGGAGGAGATCCTGAAGGAGGAAGGGGGCGTGGCCGTGAACAAAGCCATCGCACACCACCTCCTCAACAGGTGGGGCTCTGAGCGGACACAGCTAGGAGGGTCTTGTTCCCGGCCGTCTCCTGCTGACCGATGTGAGCTCTCCCCTCCAGGCTGAAGGAGTGTGACGTGTGGGGCCAGTGTGAGGTGCTCGGCGTGCTGCAGCGCTACCGGCCCCACTCCGAGGAGGAGCTCTTTGACATCCTGTCCCTGCTGGACCCCTGCCTGCTCAGCCCCAGCGTGCCCGTCACGGCCGCCACGCTGGGCCTCTTCCTCAGCCTGTGCTGCCGGGGCCTTCCGGCCGTCAGCCTGGCCGCCCTGCGGCGGGCGCAGGGCCCCCTGCTGGCCGCCTGCGGCAGTGCGTCCCCAGAGATGAAGTTCACCGCCCTGTGTCACGTCCAGGTAAACGAGCCCAGCTCAGGGCGCCGCCCTCCTGGTGACAGGAGGGACGGTAGACACACAATTAATTCACTGTCAAATTGTGTCTGAATGTGTGGTTACTAGTCCAGCATGTGGGCTCACACCTGGGGCCTCATTTATCCACCGTGCGTAGAGAAGGCTCTAAATGGAATCTTCTGAATGAAATTTAGGATGTGCTCAAGTACAAAAAAACGTATCAAACGTACGCACATCAGTCAGTAATGAACCTTGATAAATCCCACACGTTCTAAAGTACCATGTGCGTTCACGCTCAGACCATTTGTATTCAGAAACGCATCCCATTAACCATACATGGTCACAGACTTCCCTTTCCTTACTAAGCAAAGGGAAGGCCGGGGCCCCCTGCTGAAGCGGCTGTCCCCCGCGACCCGACCCCAGATAAGAGGTTTGAGGATGAGGTCACAACGCATCCCTTTAACAACCGTGTGAATGTGTTCTCCCCCTCACCGCTTTAATGGCAAAGAGAACGAAGAAAATAAAGTTCTCTGACGCTAAAATGGAAACGCTCGTAAACGAAGTTGATTAAACCAAAAGTTACTTTTTGGTTCACTTAGTGCAGGAGGCATTAAGAATAAAAGGAAGATGCATGGGAAAAAGTGATGCAGTTTATTCAGTTGGGTCAGAAGAGAGAAAACGATCTGAAGTTCAAAAAAAATTTTTTGACGTTAAACTTAACGCAACGCACGGTTTGACAAGTCTTCCCAAAACGCGCGATAAGCCATTGCACTACATTTCAAACCTTTTTCACAGCTGTCTTTTATAACGGTGTGACACCAATTTGTGTTTTTAAAATTAGACAAAGGACTAATTGAATTTTTTCTAATTAAAGGAAACGCGGGACATGTGGAGTGTGATTGCTCAATGCATACATTGACACTCTTAAATGCTTTGCTTTTTGATTGTAATATCGCTATTCTACCACTAGATTTTGTTCGTCTGCATGGCCAGAGCTGTGCTTATATTTACACACATTCCTAAGTAAATGTTCATTTTGGTCAATTCCGTACTTTTGCGTGGTGTTGGTACTCACAAATCTGTGCGTAAGTACGGTTGATAAATGAGGCCCCACGAGCGCGGGCTATTGGTGATAACATTAACTGGTGACGGTCTTACCTGCTCTACAGCCTACATTGTGTCCCTGTGAATGGACAGAATGGAGTTCTATGGAAAGTGTGTTTTGCTTCTGTTGATGCTAAGATGCAAATAAAAAGAGGAACAGAGACAGCCTGCCATGGTCCTCAATCAATTTAGAGTGTTGTGTTCGTTTGAACACATTTGCTTTGCAAATGAATTGCGTCCTACAGACCAAAGTCTACCTGAAGTCCAATTTTGCATCAGAGATTGGGTTCTGGAGATTTACTGCAGTATATTACCACTTGGCTGGAAAGGCAATGCACAAACTAACTTCCACCTTTTCAATGGAGACAGGAACGGACCGGTCTCTAGGTGCAAGGAGCATTTTTATACAGAGGCCTTTTCATTTAAGTAGTAGAAAATCAAACGGCAATATTAAATATCAAATATCAATTCATATATCCATATCCGTGTCGTTCCAGCTGCTGCTGCGGTCGCTGCCCGGGCTGATGGGCGAGCACTACAAACGCTTCTTCTGCGGCTACGCCGAGCCGGCCTACATCAAACAGAGGAAGATGCAGGTGAACGCGCCTCAGGCTTCCTCTTGTCATCCTTCCCCCTTAAACAAGATCTCCCTTCACGTGGTGTTTTGTTGAGTAGGAGCACAAAAATAGACAGATAACTGGTCACCTGAGCTCTTAAATACACCGTCTTGTCATACATCCCGATTGAAAGGAGGCAATAATCTGAGCGCACAATTTTGACACTGTAGGCTCTTTATGATGCTGAGGGACTTTAAACTTTTAATAACTGTTCACTTCTGCTCTCACAGTCACACCCAGATATAAGGTGAGATTTCTTTTAACAAGGCACATCAGAGTTTCACTGGAATTCTTGCTTGCTACAACCAAACAACCAGAAGCCAAGGCCAACGCAAGCCCGGCTGTCAAGTGAACAGATGTGTGAATGGCTCATGCCTCCACAGAGCAAAGAGAAAGCAAGAGGTTGGGTGTGAGGATCTAACCCGGGGCTGCTTCCACGGGCTGTAGGTCCTGGTGGAGCTGGTGAACGACGACAACGTGGGCTTTGTGCTGGACGAGCTGAAGGGCTACTGCACCGACGTCAGCCCCGACACGTCCCAGGCCGCTATCTCTGCCATCGGTAAACACCCCTCCGCGTAGACGCCTTATCTGGGGCAGAAGGACTTTGAACTAGGGAGGTAGGCCTAAGAAGGACTACCTCCCTAGTTCATATTTATGACTTCTTTAAGTCCTGCTTTATGGCGGTACACGGTATCAGTGTCGCGCCATGAAGCAGGACCTAAAGAAGTCATAGTTATGACTTCATATTGGATATGTGGTCTGTCCCAGGGGAACCGGTGAATGTTGCCTTGCGTCAAAGATTTAACAAGCCTGTCTAATCAGTCATTTGAGTGTACTCTCTGAACCACTATGTCCGCAGTTTGGACTGTCCCCGGCCTTTTGAATAGTGTGTCTCCTCGTTCATCTGCTCTGTTTTGTCCTTCTTATTTATGTTTTGTCCTTTTACTTATCTATTATTTTATTTTATTGTATGATAATGTTTACATGTGAAGCACTTTGAGTCTGCCTTGTGTATGAAAAGTGCTGCATAAATAAAGTTGCCTTGCCTTGCCTTATTGTTTTTATTTGTCTGTCATGGTGTTCAGGCCGAATCGGGCGAAGCTACAGCGACCAATGCTTGGAGATCCTGACCGGTCTGCTGGGGCTGAAACAAGAACACATCACCTCTGGTAACACGCACGCACGCACGCACGTTTTTACGAGTGTTGTGTCCTGATTGCCCAAGGAAAGAAAGAAAAGATGTTAAGACCGATCCACAGCTTGACCATCTTTAAATACTGACTCACATGGTCTGGAGTCCTCCACCTCCATCGTGCAAATGGAGACTCGCAGAACCAAAGATGCCAGATCCCATCGGCACCAGATAAAAAGAGGAGATGAAATCCCCACGAAGTTAACGGCGAACACTGAAATTCTGCCAGCCGATATCGTACAACCTTGTTGTTTGTTGTCAATCCTTTGAAATCTGCCACAGTAGATAATTACGGCAAAAGGGGAGGAAAAATAAGGAAAATTATAAAAAGGCACATGATAGCAATAGTGTGGCTTGCCTTGGCACCACACTAACTTGACATTTCGCAGAAGGCGTCAAGCAGAGTTGCATGACGTCTGCAGAAGACGCATGTGAATGTTCTGAAGAAAATGCGTGTGGCTGCGCCAAACCGTCCTGTGCACATCATTTTGAAAATAATTTGAACAATGGTATTCTAGGAATGATTTACAACTGACGGCAACTTTGTGATACTTTTTTAGTACCGTTGTTGTGTATCAGCGTTATAATGAGCGATTTTGTACATGAAAGGCGCCTCTCTGTCCAGAAGGAGCTTCAGATTACCGCACGCTAGCTTTTATTTCAAACGTTTTTCAGCTCGCTTACTCTCTGTCTCCGACTGAGCGCGGGCTATTGGTGATAACATTAACTGGTGACGGTCTTACCTGCTCTACAGCCTACATTGTGTCCCTGTGAATGTTTGTTTGTGTTTCTGTCGCGCCCATGTGGCGAACGTTAAGCAGCGTCAGAATGACGCCAAATGCTGCCGTAAAATAAAGATAGTAACGATGGAGGGAAATATCTATCGATGGACATTCCCTCTCGTCTCCCGATGTGCATCATATCCCACAGCCGTACCTGATACAGAGAGGAAGCCTTCCTTACAGGAGCATTGGTTTAAATGCCAATGGTTCCATACACAGACTCTTCTCTGTGAGTGAGGTCAGCACACCCAATTTTCTCATGGCTACCTGAGCACTAGTGTTGCCAAGGGAAGCTTCTTTATGAGCTTGACCTAAGAGTAGACCAATGGCTCGCTCTGCCTCTGAAATAAAGATACTATAATAACACATGACTATGGGTTGTGACCTATTGGACGTCAGTGAATCGGGGTTGTACTGATTTATCCACAAACTAGAAGGCTTCCTCTGTAAGATGACATTACTTCTGTCGGCTACTTTAGAACGAGCCACTTCTACCACCGCACTTCTAACACCAGAATTGAGCGATTTCTCTTGTGTCTTCCGAACCCTGATCCGGAAGGGTGAATCAAGTCTTATAAATATCTGATTGGCCATTTATGACCTCATACGAGCGCAGAGCTCCTCTTCCAAACTTCCATCATTATCAGAGCTCGCCGTTTCAGTTTTCTCCACGTTTTTCCTTGTCGTACAATAAACATTCGGTCAGAAACTGTAATTGGGAATCCAAATCGTAATGTAGGGTTGTAGCATGTTGTAGCATGCTCCGGGTTGTTCCGCTGAACATTTCAAACAGCTCATCTTCAACTGAATTACAATTCAGAATGGACCTAATAATCACTGAAGTCCATGAGGTCGGAGTCAGCCTCTCTGTCAATGACAGGGTTGGTTCTCAATTCAGAACAACCGTCTAAATATGGGCTGCCACGTGCTTGCATCCCAATCCTATAGAAAAAGTGCAATGTTATTTTTCCAGAACGGGTCGCTTTAGACCTAATGACGATCCTTTAAGAGAGTATGCCACTTACTATCAAACATCCTTGCGGCAGTAAGTGGGCTTTCTTTTGACAATGAAACCATTTTAGTTCCTAACTTTAGTCGGCCTGACCCAAAGCAATCGTTACCTTTATTCGGCTCCCCCACTTCGGCCTTGGAAGGCTGATATCTCTCCCCTCCCCTGGTTGTGATGCAGACAGATGCCCTGCCCCCCCATCCTCCACCTCCCGTGAACTTTGTCTCTGGTTCGGAACTCTTCGTGGTCGTCTCCACGGCGACGGCCGTGTCCTCGTCACAAGCATCAGACGGGAGAGACACTGTTGAGTCTGGGTGGAGATGGAGTCCTTGGGCTCACACACACACACACACAAGACAGATAACACACACACACCCCCTGGACTCACCGCCTACTGGACTACTTATTACCTACTGGACTCCCTCGTTGCAGTATAGTATGCCGTGAGTGATGCGATGCGCCCGTTGGCCGCATCCTCCTCCCGGGGTCTGAGCTGTGACACCTCCCCTCCCCAACACCCTTTCCCCCTCCCACATGTGTTTGTGATGTTTTTGATATGTTGCTTATGTGTTTTTTGCTAATCCCTACACTGTGCCCCCCTTAAAGAAGCATAGTTTGGGGTATTGACTTTTTTTCCCCTCGTCACCCTCTTGTTTAGCTTTTTTAATTTTCTTATCTAACGCGGGCCGCATGTTTCTTATCTAACGAGCGCCTGACAGTCTCTCCGTCCTGTCTCCCCAAACTGTCTTTTATGTTTCTTGGACGGAATGTAACTGGTCTTTTTCGTTGCTCTGTAACATGTGCAATGACATTAAAGTTTATTGATTGAACTTTAAGCCCTTCCTCTTGTTGTTAATGATAGTGTTCTTCGTTTCCGCCCACTGCATGTCTGCACTACTGAAGGACATAAAGAGGCTTGGAATGGAAAGCAGTTTAATCGAAGCAAATATCTAGTTCTGGGTTTGCTGCCAAGTATAGGTGTCAGGATTTGTACCCTTGATCACGTTGTAAGAAAGAGCTTCTTAATGGCTTCTGGAGCCGTCAGACGCCACCTTTTATCTGTTCCTTTTCTAAGGCCAATTGAAACCTTTGAAATCTCCTGTTGAACATGACTTAAAGGTGACATATCATGCCTCCAGGTGTGACTTATTAGCCGTTACAAGCCGTTTTCAAAATCTGCCTCTTCTGACATCACTAGTGGGTGTGTCTACCTAGATGTATGACGGATAGATGAGCAACGGTTGCTACAGTCCACTGGGTAGGCTGGTAGACTGATCATTCCAGGGTACATCTAGGTGGACATGCCAACTTGTGATGTCAGAAGAGGCAGATTTTCAGAACGGCTTGTAATCACACTCAAGTTTTTTGCTTAGTAAATTTCCTTTCCGAACAAGTTGACCCGGAAATACTTAGAGGAAAGGTTGTTCGAATTCTTCGGAGGGTTGCCTCAATGCAACCTCTAACCCATCTTTAGCATAGGTTACTCCTGACCAACCTTTACGAAAGGAAAGGAGATATTTGTAAGCCATAATCCTTTACGGCGGCAGTATTTAAAGCAACAGGCCACCGACAAAGTTTACCGACTCTCCACCAAGACGCATGAGAGACGTGGTAAAGCAGAGAAGAAAAGAAAAGGCCAACTTCACATTTAAGAAAGACTACTGGGGGCAGTTGATTTCAACATCAACATAAGTTTAGCCTCTTTTTTCACATGTGAATTGGGATTCAAGTGGCCTAAAATATTCCCGTTGTGTGTGTTTCTCAATGTTGGCCACAACCTAATTGAAATCAATACGACAAGAACGCATGGATCGGAAGAGCGCTTGTTGCAGTCTATCTTCGGACAATTTGAGTTTCGCATTGACGTTGGTTAGGAAAAGTGGAGTCAAATTCATTTTAAGCAGTGCTGTCTTTTCCTATGCTCGAAAGGAAGCACCTTTTTAATCCCGATTAAGTTTTCCACAAAGGTTACGGAAAGGTGGCATAAAGGTTAGGAGATTTAATCCACCCAGGTGACATCTTTGCGTGTGGAGATGGCTGGTTTAACCTGGGCCCATTGACCAGTCTACAACATGTGTTCAGCCCCCAGCCAGCCTCAGAGTCCACTCAGACTCGGCCATGTGAGGCTGCTTCAACCAGCCATCATCCACACACTCCTCTCTCCAGTGGTGCTCAGACCATGAGGGAGGGCCCTTGTGTGGGTGTGTCCCCAGTGACTCTGTGTGTGTTTGGTTTCCTCTCCAGTGGTGGTGCAGACCATGAGGGACCTGGTGTGGGTGTGTCCCCAGTGCAGTGAGTCTGTGTGTGAGGCTCTGGAAGGCTGTGAGGACGCGCTTCAGGACAGCCAGGTGGGTGTCGAGGCAACGAAGCGTTTTCATACATTTGATTTCCTTGAATGATTTCAAAAAGTCAAAATGATGCATGCCGGGTTCTTCAACCAGAACATATGATCAAATTAACCAATGACACCTGCTTCCCTTTTCTACTTGCCTGACATTACATTTAGATTAAGTCATTTAGTAGACCTGTTATCAAAAGCCACTTACAAGTGAGAATTGTAGAAGTGCATAAGTGGGCTCCTGATGTGGGAATGGTTGCTCTCCTGCTCTCTTGTGCCCTGACCAACACTCTATCACTAATCGCTCTCCTCCTCTCCTTCCTCCTCCTCCCCCTCCTCTTCCTCCTCCTCCAGGGCAGGCAGGCCTTGCTGTGGCTGCTGGGTGTGCACGGGGACCGTGTCTCCAGCGCCCCCTACGTGCTGGAGGCCTTCGTGGAGCAGGTGAGGAGCGAGATGGCGGCGGGCGTGAAGACGGAGCTGCTCACCGCCACCATGCGGGTGTTCCTGTGCCGGCCCGCTGAGACACAGGACACCCTGGGGAGACTGCTGCACTACTGCATAGGTACCGTCCCGACAGGGGCTGGGTCCCTACAGGGGCTGGGTCCCTACAGGCTGTTTTCAGCTGTTTGCCTCCCACTTCTTGCTAATGCTCAGAGGTTTCCCCTGATCCACGTTCCCATTTGATTTGCTGAAGCTGCTCGTAAAGAGGCTGAATCTGCCGTATCGAATCATCCTGGGGATGAGGCAGTGGCTAGCGGTGATCTTTGATATCGCTGCTAGCACACAACCAGCGAATCAGCGCGCTGTGGAGGGGCGGACTAGCGCCACGAGACTGCCGCCAGCCGATGTAAGGTGACTTATTGCATCTCGCGCAAGCACAGTATGTTCACGCAACTGTGTAGTTGGCATTAGTCTTATTTTCTGCCGAAGGGGTTGGCCAATTGGCTGTTTTATTGATTCTTGGCGATCTGTAGGCCCCTGTAGGGTGTGGTTGGTAGCAGGTTGTGGTTGGCTGTAGGCAGTGTTGGGGAAGTTACTCAAAAAAAGTAATTAGTTACTTATTACTAGTTACTTCTGTAAATTGTAATGAGATTACTTTACTTACTGCATTACTGCATTTCAAAAGTAACTTCACTACTTATTACTTTACTTTCCGGTTTCTTAATTTACTGTAGATACATGGACAAACATCATAGCCCTATCGTCACTTGGTGTTTATTGTATAAATCTATACAAAATAGCATATAAAACCATATGAAAGAACAATATCCCTGTCTGCACAAAGAAATGCACAAACAACAGGATAAAGTAGGCTATGGTGAGGTCAATCTGTAGCAACACACAAGTTTCAAAACACAGGCTTTGGGAAACATGAGAACAAAAATGACGTGGTCAATAAAAAATATAAAAAGGTCACTTTATCCCATACAATTAAAACAGAAATGCAATTAAGCGGCAGTGACACATGCTGTTACTTTACGTGGTCCAAAGGCTGAATGAAACCGATCTATTTCGCAAGCTATGACATCGTAAGTTTGTCTTCCTCTCACCCTCTTGCAGGCAAGAGCAGCCCTCTCAAGTTTTAAAGTAATGCTGTCTATCCAGTGCAACGTCATTCATTCCTAAGTAACTTTTGTTGTTGGCGGACCAAATGTCTGCGGGGGTCGACACATGATCCAGAGAGGACTCAAAAATTATTTTGAGCTTCGATTCCATGTCGGTATAACAGGAAATGGGAAAATGTTTTCCCGTCGGATGTTGGCTTGCGAGTCGCAGGTATCTTATCTAGTATTTTTTTATAAATCTGGGTGATTCAATAGTCGACAGGGGAAGCATGTCTTCTACAATGAACCCTGCAACCAGCCTATCTTTCTGTGTCACCTGCTTCTGCGCTCCATCACTTGAACACTCCTTCGCACAAGCAGCTACGTCACTCAAATCTATCGCTATGGCAACGTGCCGAGGCAAGCAGGCGCTGCAGACACAGAGGCAGCACGCATGCACGCACCACAACAGATCAGAGCTTTACACGCAGGCAAACACGGCTTGGATTAAGCAGGAAAGCGCGTTACTATCGTCTAGTAAAGTAGTGTAGTTACCGATATTTTAAATGTAATGCGTTTGTAACGGGTTCCGAGGAATGAGCGCAGTCAGAGTTGTCGTCCCTCAGCGGGAGATTGTTTTATTGTCTTTAAATCACAACAAAAATACTTAAACTATAACAAAGGTTCTTTTCAGAGTAATCCCTTTGGTCCGTTCTGGATCACTCTGGTCCGTTTTCTCCTGGATTACCTTCCTCCTCACTACAACACAAAGCAGGCACATAAGTACAAACGCTCCCTGATTGGCCTGAGTGCCGACACCTGCCCGCACTCAGGTCCAATCCCCCCAGCCAATCCGGTGCGCTCCCAACCTGCCCCTACTCCCCCTGCAGGCCAGACGTCGCACGTCCCCCCACAGCGTTACTTTGCTTCGTTACCCAAAAAAGTAACATCGTTACAATAACGATATTACTTTTTGGGGAGTTACCCCCAACGCTGGTTGTAGGGCAGGGTGCGGTTGGATGTAGGGTGTGGTTGGATGTAGGGTGTGGTTGGTTGCAGGGTGTGGTTGGATGTAGGGTGTGGTTGGATGTAGGGTGTGGTTGGATGTAGGGTGTGGTTGGTTGTAGGGTGTGGTTGGATGTAGGGTGTGGTTGGTTGTAGGGTGTGGTTGGTTGCAGGGTGTGACTGTCTGTCTGTATCTTTGTATCCCCATGTTTTCCAGAGGAGGAGGCAGACATGAACGTGCGGGACCAGGCCCTGCTCTACTACCGCCTGCTGCACTGTGGGATAGAGGAGACACGCTCGGTCCTGCAAGGTCGAAGGTCGGACCCATCTCTGGGTGTCCTGATTGGCCGGCCCGCTGAGCCCGTCAGCCAATGGGCGCGCAGCTTCAACACGCTGGAACCCCTGAGACAGTGCAACGCCGGGGCCGAGTCGGCCCCACAGGCAGCCCCCTATCACCTGGCCCTCGACCCTGAGCCAAGCCTCGACCTCTGTGACCCCCTGAACCCCAGCCAGGACCGAGAGGAGACCGGTGAGATAGCAGCTCTTCACCGAGGGGTGGCATGGGACTAACACAGGGCTCATGAACATCAGGCTGGTCCTGCTGCTGATGTACCAGGACCCAGCAGGCCAGTGAAGGTCGACCACCTCCTGGTACCAGTAGCAGACCAGTGAAGGTCGACCACCTCCTGGTACAGCAGTAGCAGACCAGTGAAGGACTACCACCTCCTGGTACCAGTAGCAGACCAGTGAAGGTCTAGCACCTCCTGGTACCAGTAGCAGACCAGTGAAGGTCGACCACCTCCTGGTACCAGTAGCAGACCAGTGAAGGTCGACCACCTCCTGGTACAGCAGTAGCAGACCAGTGAAGGACTACCACCTCCTGGTACCAGTAGCAGACCAGTGAAGGACTACCACCTCCTGGTACCAGTAGCAGACCAGTGAAGGTCGACCACCTCCTGGTGCAGCAGTAGCAGGCCTCTGCCAGCGCTTCTAGCTGAACATCTGTCAACGTTTTCAGGGGCTGGTGTTGGCCTGCCGCTGTCTGGAGTCTTTTGCTATAAGGTGTTTTAGTAAACACAACAAGACATGTCTGTAGGCCTGTTTGCGGATTAACATTTGACGGGCCAAAACTTCACAACAATCATTGATATTTGGTTAAGACAGTGGTAGGCACCCATGCTAAAGTTAACTAAAAAGAAGAATAACAATTCATCTTTTGGAAATTAAGCTTAATGCCTTGATTAAACAAATTAGGAATAATCCAACCTTTAAGGACACCAATTTGCTTTGTGAATGAACGATGTATCGTAAATAAATAAATGTTCTCCATTAAAATACATGGTGCATAAGTATAGACACCCCTATTAAATTCCCATAGAGGCAGGCAGATTTTAATTTTTAAGGCCATTTATTTCATGGGTCCAGGATACTATGCATCCTGATTAAGTTCCCTTAGCCTTTGGAATTAAAATACCCCCACATCATCACATACCCTTCACCATACCTAGAGATTAGCATGGTTTTATTTCAGTCAGCCCATTAGCTGGTTTGATTTGCATTGAGAAATCATCACTCATCAGGCTAACTAACAGCTATTAGCCTAACCGAAAAGAACCGTGCCAATCTCTAGGTATGGTGAAGGGTATGTGGTGCTGTGGGGCTGTTTTAATTCCAAAGGCCAGGTGACTTTATCAGGATGCATAGTATCCTGGACCCATGAAATAACTGGCTTTTAAAAATAAAAATCTGCCTGCCTCTATGGAAATTTATCATAGGGCTGTCTATACTTATGCACCCTGTATTTTAATGGAGAAAAAAATATTTATTTACGATACATTATTCATTCACAAAGCAAATTGGTGTCCTTAAAGGTTGGATATTTCCTCATTTGTTTAATTAAAGGGGTAGTTCGGAATTTTGGACATAGGGCCTGATTCCCAAGTGAGCATTGGTATTCTATATCACTGGAGACAGTTTTCAACACATTTCATACAGTCCTTCTAGTTGCAGAGTTCGCTCGTGCTAGGCTAGCGCAAGTCAACGGGCAATGCTAGCCTGCTATTAAAAACAGTCTTACCCACTCCACAGTACACCCGAGGTAAATCAATTATAACGACAGACTATAAATCTAAATGTCTGTTTATAGAATAATGTTAGAAATAAAACCAACCTTGCATTGCATTGCATTTTGAGGGAATTGCGGGGTCTCAGCAGCAGTGTTTATATTCCTGTACGTAGGCTACGGCAGCGGCGGACTGATACCTAGGTTACCTGCCGCTGTCATTGCTACAAACGCAGAGTACAGTGAACGAAGGAATTCTATAAGCGTATTCAATTAACAAGATATGCCCACGTTTGGAGGAGTTAGCGATGCATCTGCTTTTGAAGACGATTATGAGGAATTTGTTGTATCCAACGAACCGTACATGTACGAGCCGGTGTTTTGATGTCCAAGCCAGCAGCAACAAGCCACAGTTGAGTCCTTTCTGGATCTCGCACTGGAAATTGGTGGAAACTTTGTGGTGCCCATCTGTACCGTTTATTTCTACAATTTCTAAAAGCACACTGAACCATCATGTTGCCTAGTCGTTCAATTGCGCTTCTGTCCCACGCTTCTCTGTTTACGTTCTTCTGTCGTGATTCGGTTACAAACCTAACCAGCGCATAGTAAAATTCCGCTTCTGCTGAGAGAGTAGTCCCTCGATGATTCATGCGATGCAAGGTTAGTTTTATTTCTAACATTATTCTATCAACACAGACATTTAAATCTATAGTCTGGCGTTATAATTGATTTACCTCGGGTGTACTGTGGAGTGGGTAAGACTGTTTTTAATAGCAGGCTAGCATTGCCCGTTGACTTGCGCTAGCCTAGCACGAGCGAACTCTGCAACTAGAAGGACTGTATGAAATGTGTTGAAAACTGTCTCCAGTGATATAGAATACCAATGCTCACTTGGGAATCAGGCCCTATGTCCAAAATTCCGAACTACCCCTTTAAGACATTAAGATCAATTTCCAAAATATAATATTTGTATTCCTCTTTTTAGTCCACTTTAGCCTTGGTGCCCAAACGAATGCCTCCCACTGTATCTGTGGTTCTTGTCTTCCTCGTCTGTCCCCCCTCATTCCTCAGCAGCAGCAGAGAGTGTGGACCTCCTGCTCCCCGGCCCCTCCGCTGGGCCCCTGGCCCTGGGCCCCACCGCCGGGCCCCCAGCCCCGGGCTCTGGGGGGGGGCAGCTCGGCCTGTCCCTCTCCCCGGCCCTCAGCCCCCAGCAGTTTGAGCACTTGTGGCTGGGAGGCCCCCAGGGCCCGCATGGAGAGCCAGGTAAAGGAGCCTGCTGCTAATGTCCACCAACCGGCTTGGTGGGATTGTGTATGAGGTGCGGGAAGTGAGTCGCTCTGGGATTAACCTGCCAGTCCTGTTTGACCTGTTTTATAGGTCAAACAGACCTTTTTTTTATGGGAGTCGCTCTTGGATCAACCTGCCAGTCCTGTTTGACCTGTTTTATAGGTCAAACAGACATTTATTTTATCTTTTTGAGAATTGGTTACTGTTACTGACTGGAGATCAGTAAGATTCGTATTTATTTTTCTTGTACAATTCAATAGTTAAATAAAGATTTTATATCGATTCATGCATCAATTCATCTCAACACAGGCGTGGCCTGAAGGAAAGAGCAGTTTATATGTTTTGTTGTGTTGGTCATACGATAGAATGATTTATTGCTTGTTTCGTGAATAATACAGAACGTAAGGAACTTGAAAAAGACAAATCGCATACTAAATCAAAATCGCAATATTGTTAGAAATAATCGCAATTAGATTATTTTCCCAAATCGTTCAGCCCTAGAATTTTGCAGGCTGATCTTTCAACACCTAAAAAAAACAACACAAAACACTCACTCACATGGGACAGCTAGATCGGATTAGGACATATACCGATTTTGCTTCTCGAACGGACCGTGTCACTTGTTTTGAGTGTACATGGCTTTTCTGACAATCTAATAATGGCCGGAGCAAGGCTGACTCCGCTACGCTAAGTGGCGCTTGAGCCATTTCAACAAGAGGTTATAGAGCCAACCGCTGACCTTTTTACACCAGCAACAACAAACCAGCAACAACAAACTCAGGCAGTCGCGGCATTCGATGTTTTCAGTAGACAGCTGTCAGTTCACTTGGGTGATTCTCTGAATTCGGTGCCCTTTGGGTTCTCTGGTTACTGACAAATATACCACAAACAAATGTGTTTCTGAACATTGCAGCTGATGGACTATTTGAACCTCTGAGAAAATGTGTTTTCCCACCTTAGGCATGAAATCCGAAACATTATTATGAATTTCTTTGTCACTTAGGTTGTTTTAAATTCAACCCCGTAACTGGACAATTTGATACCTGTATGAGTATATTTCGGAATCATTGAAATTAATTATTCTAATGCCTTGGTATCACCTGTCCCTTGTGTAAATTAACTTATTGTAAGTATATTATATTTTATTCCAAACAATAATAATTTGACAGTGAAGTAGGATATGGCAACTTAATGTACAAGCGGTCTTCATAAATCATGAAAATATACTCTAACATTAGATCAGGTTTGTGTATATTTTCTACTTGTCCTCCAAACTTTGCATACAGTTCAACAAACATGTATCTAATATTTGTTATTATTATCAAAAAATTAATGACAATGTATCAAATAATGGGGTTGAACACACTAACAGGGTTGAATGAAAGACACAACATTTAATCAAATTTAAATTTACTTCAATTGATTCATAAAAACAAACAAGAGGAAAGAAACATATCATTAGGTATGTAGGCTAATATTTAACAATGTTTAAAAGTAACATCGCATTTAGATTGAACAGATCTGTCCTATGAGAATAAAAATGAAGAACGTCAGCATAGGCTGAATGCTGTATAAAAAAATCTATCTCAATGGATTCATTTAAAAAATGTTACAATTAAAATCACACACAGTCACACTCTTAACTACAAACATTAACATTAAAATATTTCCATATGTTCTTCACAGACTTCAATATAATTAATCTGTCATCTGCAATAAAAAAGTACATTGCTGTCTGCTCTAGAATCTGGGAACTGAGCGTGAACTCAACAGCTTCATCTTCGATAAAATATAATCTGATCGAAGTGTCTGTCTAGGTGAGGGCCTTGAAGAGCTCATAAGCATTGCTGATGTCCCGGCCACGGCTAATGAGGTTGTCTGCTGATCTCTGTAAGGCAGCACCAACACCATCTGGGGCTCCTTTGTCGTGACTGGATTCGAAAAAATTCCAGGTTCCTCTCATTCCTCTCGTCCAGCTCTGTACTGAAGAGAAAAAAGTTTCCTTTCGGCTGAATTGAGCATGCACGCTAAAGAAGTGCAAAACAGACACCTTTGGGTGAGTGGTCTGCACATAGTCCAATGCAGGTTTCAAATGTTCCCATATGGCAGCTGGACTCTTGTTCTTGGATGGTGAGATGGAGGTAAAGCAGGTTGGCTCTTGGGTTCCACCAACAAAGATGGGAAGCGTGTGAAGCGTGGCCTGTTGGTGGGATGATCCAAAGTGTACTGACTGAATATCATTGCTGTAGTTACAAGAAAAGTTCTCAGAGAAGTCAATGTGGATAAGGCATTCATCAATGACCATGCAGCTGCGCAATCCACGTAGTAAGCATACTGTTGCCTAATGTTGAAGAGATGCCTTTTAAACTTAGTGAGGTGTGTGTGGAACCTATCTGCAAGCTCCTCGTGACTGCTCTCAGTGGTTTGTTTTACTGTTATTTTTGCCACTGAGCTCTCTTCATCATTTGATTTTGCTTTGTTTTCTGTGGCCCACTGCATATAGGTCACCTTCTGTGCACAATTATATGAGCTTAAGAGGGGAACGATTCTGTTTTTCCAATCGTCACATTCTCCGTACATGCAGGCCTTGCTGCCAATGTCACAGCAGACAAGTTCTGTTAGGCACTCTAAATTTGAAGATTCAATCAGCTTAAGCTGAAAAAGCTTATCTGCCAGAAAGCCCAGGTTTTCATGTTACCTGCACTGGCATTTGTCGAGGTCTGAAAGTGAGTGGTGGACAACACAAAAAGGTTGCAGCTGGCCAAATGAGGCGCAGGAAATTTGACTGATGTTGTTTTCTGACAGAAACTTCCTGTGAAGGTTTTTTATTGTGTCTACGTGGAATCGCATTTTTGCATTTTAATTTTCTTCATTGTTTTTGTTTGCTTTTAGCCTGTCGTCATCCGACTATTTATCAGTGTACCAAACAGTGTTGTTTGCTTGTCTGGTGGAGTTATTACTCAGGTCTTCATTCTTACACAAGGTCTTGCGTTTCTTTGAAAAGCCTAGTGCTTTCCAAGACCACAGCCTTTCTCAATTCTGCCATTCTTGTACTTCTTCCTATTCTTGTTCTTCCTCCTAATGTCACCAATTAGGGCTTCATGGTGCAGTAAAGTTTTCCTCACCTTGCTGTTCACAGTACAATTACATGTGTGTGTGTGTGTGTGTGTGTGTGTGTGTGTGTGTGTGTGTGTGTGTGTGTGGGGGGGGGGGTTGAATTCACTACTAAAAACTGTAAACTATGGCTCCTTCAAATGTGCATTTCTTAGTGGCTACTACAATAATCTGAGTGTATATAGCAATGTTTTAAACAAGTTATCATAATTAAAACCAAGCACTATTTCTAACCACATATTCCCCTCACCGTGAAGACCCCTGTCTGGCTTGCAGTGCATCTTGAATCTCTCTCTCAGGAGTACATGGAGGGGTTTAGAGGCCCACTGTTGTCAATCTCAGCTTTCCTTTTCTGTCTTTCTTTAGCCCGCCGCCACTCCTTCCACTTACTTCTTTGAGCTCTCTCGCCCAGGTCATGGATTGATTTTTTTTTCTTCCCTGCTTCGGTATACGCCAATATGCCAATTCCCCACACATGGTACTTCATAAAGGACCGCTCTGGGCGCAGAAGATTATTATTTTTTTGGCACCCCCCACCTAATTTCGCGCCCCCCACAAATATAGCGGGGGCGAACCTGGGCGGCTGCCCGGTTCGCCCGTGCCTAAAACCGCCGCTGCCATCGACCATTACGGCCGTATATCTAGTGTGCACATAAAATGGGCCATTATTTATTACCTAATCAGGTCAGGTCATCATCCTGTGTGTGTGTGTGTGTGTGTGTGTGTGTGTGTGTGTGTGTGTGTGTGTGTGTGTGTGTGTGTGTGTGTGTGTGTGTGTGTGTGTGTGTGTGTGTGTGTGTGTGTGTGTGTGTGTGTGTGTGTCCTGCTAACGGGCTGCTGTTGCTCCCTAGGTGCCAGGGAGGAGGAGGAGTGTGTCTGCGTGCAGGAGAGGATGGGGGTCTCCCCCGCCCTGCAGCGCTCCCCCCCCCCACAGCTTCAGGCGGCGCTGCAGCGATCCCACATCCAGACCATGGCCTTCACCCCGCCACACACCCTGCCCTGGAGGGTCTACCTGTACACACACACCCGCTGGGGGGGCCCGGCGCCGCGGGGCCCCACCCTGGTGCTGGGGGAGCTGCTGTACACCGGGGGGGCGGAGGACCAGGAGGGGGAAGGAGAGGGCGGGGAGCGGGGGCTGAGGGTGACGGCCAAGCAGCGGCCCCGGGACGACGAGGCCATGACGGGCTTCCTTCAGGTCCTCAGTGGCGCGCTGCACACCTCTTCTACAGGGAGCTGTTGAGCTCACTCCGAGCAGGATCCCACACACACACACACACACACACACACACACACACACACACACACACACACACACACACACACACACACACACACACACACACACACACACACACACACACACACACACACACACGTTATGGAGGGGGATGAGGCTACTAAGTAGTGATTCTTAGTCAAAAGCTGGGTGAATGCAGGGCCTTTACTTAAAGGGTCCTATTACACCACCAGGTGTGAGTGGGATTAACCCTTAGCTGTTTGAAAAAACAGGAACAGGCCGAATTTCAAAGGCTTGCTATGGTTTATCAGGCAAATAGAACAATACGTGAATGTGAATGGTTTGGTCCTGCAAGTAAAAACACAGGAGACACCATGTTGCCGCACCCAGTGGGCCATTGGCTGAAACACCTTTCATGAGAAGAACCCATTTGTTGTGAATAAAGTTTATTTCAGTGAGCAACCCTGTTGAATGAGGAAGTCTGTGAAAATATTATTGAATCATGCAATATGACGGATGTATGACACATTAACATTAATTCATGTTTTAAATCTGTTGTATTCTAGTTCCAGTTTAACATCAAAGAATATAACTACTATTAAACCGTTTTTTTAAACCAATATGTTACATTATGAAATTCTGAAACATTTTAAAATAAATAACATACATATACCGATATTTATGCACACGAGGCTGCTTAATTTACCGGAAATGTCTCCGTTTTGCCTTAACCAGGGCCGTACATCGGTGCGGTTGTGCTCACACCTCCAGATGCCACACAAGGCGGACACAAAGTATCATGTCTTAACTGAATTGAGCATGCACTCAGCTCGGAGAACTTCTCAACCCCTGGTGTTTATACAGTTGTATCAGTTTACAATTATTAATTTATTTTGGCTTCGGGCATGGGTAAAGCTACATTCCGAAACCATAGCACCTCTTTGGAGTTTGAAGTTACCTTGGTTATCTGGTGTGTGGGGGACAATAAATGTGATTTGCGTGGACTTATGACACCAGGCTCCAGAGAGTGGCGGTGTGTGTCACTGGACTGGGACTCACCGCGCTACCGTAATTGCTTCTACTGCTGTCTCTAGCTCCCCGTCTGACAGCTGCTGCTGGGGAGGAGGTGTGCTATAACTTCATGAGCGCCTCACTGAATATGACGACGATACAGTTCCGACACCAACACATTTACTACATCGCTTCCTGAACACACACAACACGCTGCTTGTAGGTAAGGTTGTTTGAATCGAGTTTCTCCATCAATGTGATTATAATTGTGTTCTGGAGTCTTGAACCCAATCGATTTTGACACTTGAAAACGTTTACAGTAGCCTACACCGTTAATTACAACACTAATACCATGTTAGAATTGTATCAGCGTTGTAATTAACGGTGTACTCTGATTAGTTGGAAATAGATAGTTATTTTTTTCAATAAACAATACAATTGTTTGTCAATACTATAGGGAATCTTCCAGTGCTCTCTAACACACCTCGGCCCTCACTGTTGTCTATTCTTCCTGAAACATATATTTACAGGATTAAATCAACTATTATTTTCTGCATTGCTGACTGAGTTAAACACTAACTACCCAAGTCACTGTGTGTGTGTGTGTGTGTGGGTGTGTGGGTGTGTGGGTGCGCGCGTGCGTGTATGAGCGTACAGGTAGTTCTCAGGAGGACATGCGGTGTTCTTTGACTAAGGTGTTGGTTGGGTCCCTCCTGCTGCTCACCGTCTACCTCCTGGGCCGGTCTGACCTCCTACTGACGGTGAGCGCACATTGTCTCCAGTGAATGGAGACAATGAATGTCTACTTAAAACCAATTTTATTTAACCTTTTTTATAAGGAATTTTTAAATATGTGCTATATTGCTCACTTTCTATTTACTTTTATTGACTTATTTTGTTTACTTTTATTGTCATTTTGTTGTTCCTCAACGTACTGTACAGTCTGTTGCTACTGGAAACGTGAATTTCCCCAAGGGGATGGATAGGGTATTTATTTACTTTACTTCCTTATTTGAATTCAAAAATGACTCCCTGTAGTAAGCCACAAGTCAAATATAACTGAACTTAGAAATTATTCCCTGCAAAACACAGCCAGGGGTTGAGTGCTTGCGTGCACAATTTATGCATTTTTTCTCTCATTTGTTATTTGTATTGCTGGCTCCACAGCGACCGGGTGAGAGCGCGTCAGAGCTGACCTGGCCCCTCGCCAAGAGCGAGGGCGCTAGTGCATCCTGGGTAGACGGGGGAAACTACCTGCCGATCAACGTGTCCTACCTGTTGCTGGCTGGAGTGCCCGCAATCAAACAGCGTGAGACACACACACACACACACACACACACAATCCTGGATCCCGCACCACTTAATGGGAACCAGACCAGTCTCACCAGCTCACGCTTCATTTGGTCTGGATGCCCTCCCATACAAAAATATTCCTGCCTGGTGGTGCGAGATAGACCGACCAACCCCAACCGTTTGTCTAAAGTGAGGCGGGGTCAATCTGACGACGGGCCAGAGGAGCACTGGAGAGGCATTTTAACAACAACAACAAAGATGGCTGATGCAGACCGGCGTGCCGATTCCTCTGCTTGTCTGTTTACAATATATCCGTGGCTTAGTGCTGCGTCCCCCGTTTCGTTGCTCTGATTGGTGCAGGCCTTTCCGATTGCGTGCAGAGGAATTTTGGGTGATAACAGGCTAGCCAATTGCAGGCTGAGGGCTATACCGCTTTTTACAAATCAGAAATTCTTAAAGACTCATACATAGGGGTCCCCTCCACAGGGAGAGACCCCCCTCCATCCCCCTCCAAGTGGACCACCACGGCCCCTCCAAAGGTGGAGATCACCCTCACGGCATTGCAGTTGTATTTGGTGCGAGAAAATACATCCATGCTGAGCTGGTGGGTAAAACTCTGAACACTGAAGGTGTACGAGGTCAAGCCCCGCAGCTCCTCTGCTGTCCAAGTGGCCACCGCGCAGCGCTGCTGTGACCTTCTACCAAGGGCTGAAGGGCAACGAGGGGAAGTTGAGCTACTCATGAAACGGCAGCCATTGACTCTCACTAAGTTAGCTTCAGCTTTTCAGAAAAACAGAACCAACTATACAATAACAAGTATTTTTTACTTCTTTATCACACAGAGAGAGAGAGAGAGAGAGAGAGAGAGAGAGAGAGAGAGAGAGAGAGAGAGAGAGAGAGAGAGAGAGAGAGAGAGAGAGAGAGAGAGAGAGAGAGAGAGAGAGAGAGAGACAACGGGAATTTATTGACTTGAAATCGACATCCGAAGATTGGTTTGTAATTGTTGTAAAGAAATTGTATTGTGTAATTGTCGAAAATAAAATAGGTAATTAGCAATATTTTTTCTTAGTGAAGGCTACATCGAGAGTGAGTGCATTCATGTTTAACCCCCACACAAACACACACACAAATCCATGCCGAGCCTCTACACCTCCTGTCCAGGGTTCCTTACGATCGGTCTGGCGTCGGTGAAGAGGAAGAAGGGCAGCTACCTCCTGCCGACCCTGGCTTCCCTCTTCTCCCAGTCGTCCTCCACAGAGAGGGCCTCCATGGTGGTGGTGGTGCTGCTTGCTGAATTTGACCCTGTGTGGCGAGGGGCGACGCTGGACGAGATCAGAGCTGCCCACCCCTCCGAGTTGGACAAGGGCCAGCTTCTAGTGATACACGTACCGCCGCAGTTCTACCCACCCCTTACAGGTACAGATCTGTTGTAACAATGCATGCATACAGGTGCTGGCCCAGAGTAACATTGAAGGGGGCCCCAGACCACAGAGCTACATATACTGGAACCACTGAGTAACATAGAGGGGGCCCCAGACCACAGAGTAACATAGAGGGGGGCCCAGACCACAGAGTAACATAGAGGGGGCCCCAGACCACAGAGTAACATATACTGGGACCACTGAGTAACATAGAGGGGGGCCCAGACCACAGAGTAACATAGAGGGGGCCCCAGACCACAGAGTAACATAGAGGGGGCCCCAGACCACAGAGTAACATAGAGGGGGCCCCAGACCACAGAGTAACATATACTGGGACCACTGAGTAACATCGAGGGGGCCCCAGACCACAGAGTAACATAGAGGGGGCCCCAGACTACAGAGCTACATATACTGGGACCACTGAGTAACATAGAGGGGGCCCCAGACCACAGAGTAACATAGAGGGGGCCCCAGACCACAGAGTAACATATACTGGGACCACTGAGTAACATAGAGGGGGCCCCAGACCACAGAGTAACATAGCGGGGGCCCCAGACCACAGTGAGCACCTTACGTGACACAAGTCCCCTGCTCAGTCTGACCTTGCCCCCCGCCCATCTTCTCCTGCAGTCCTGAAGAGGAACTACAACGACGCTCCGGAGCGAGTGTCCTTCCGCTCCAAGCAGAACGTGGACTACTCGTTCCTGATGCACTACAGCAGCAGCCAGGCCACCTACTACCTCCAGCTGGAGGACGACGTCATCTCCGCCCACAGCTTCCTCTCCACCATCCACAAGAGCATCCAGGAGCGCCAGGCGGTCCACTGGGCCCTGCTGGAGTTCTCCAGCCTGGGCTACATCGGGAAGCTCTACAAAGCGGCAGACCTACCCCTCCTGGCCCGCTTTCTCTTCCTGTTTTACCAGGAGATGCCCTGCGATTGGCTGCTCACTCACTTCCGCGAGCTGTTGGTCCAGAAGGAGCAGATCCTTATCAAGCCCTCCCTGTTTCAGCACATTGGGGCCTTCTCCTCCTTCAAGGGCAACGCCAACCCGCTGAAGGACATGTCCTTCGAGAAGGATGTCTACTCCAACCCTGTGGCCGACGTGTACAGCGATATATCCGTGTACAAGGACCACGTGCCCCGGCTGGCGTGGGAGGCAGGGGAGGGGTACTTCTGGGGGCGCACACCGGTGCTTGGAAGCTATCTGACGGTGGTCCTCAGAGCGCCGGCCGTGGTGACCAGTGTGAGGGTGGTGACGGGCTTTGAAGGGAAGGACGTCCTACTTTTTGCTGTGGTGGAGCTGGGCCAGAACGTTGAGACCACAGTGAGGGGGGAGAAGAGCTGCAAGGACTTCCGGCCATTGGGGATCATGAACAATGGAATGTTTGAGAAGAAGGCTCTGGAGATGGAGTTTGGCTCCTCTACTTCCTGTTTACGGTTGCGAGTCACCGGAAAACATAAAGATTGGATAGCAATTATGAAAATTCGAGTCACTGTCAAGACCGATCTGCACACCAGCCTTGTGAATGGGAGCTGAATTTGCTTGTTTTATTATTGAGCTTATGATACAGACTTGGATATATATTTTATAGTTTTATAATGCAATTTCCTATGGCATCCTTGAGAGAATCTCACAGCCGGGTGTCTGATGGGTGAGATCCAATTTAACCATCAATAAGCTAAGCTGTGTCCCCAACATGGTTGATCAAACATTGAATAGTTTTGTATTGAATCAAGTGCACATTCCAGTTATTGCCCGATATTGTTCAAAATGCTGCCATTGTTTATGGCTTTCCCTGTAAACCATGCATGGTCAGGTTATGTGTTTGGGGCCAGTTACTAAATTGTTATGTTTTCTCTACATTCACTGGCCCATATTGTTTTCCGTTATCAGACAGTGGGCATATTGTTGAATGCCAATTGACTCTGGAAGTCAAGTGGAAACAAATGGAAGAAACGGCCCATTTTTGGTTAGATGTCTTGCACATTTTCCATTTCCTCGTTAAAACCCAAAACGAGAAAATGGGCCATTGTCCCCAAAGCAAAGCAGAATGAAACTTTAAATATGTGATTGAGTGGCATTAAATAATAATGATTGAGCACACTGTAAAACTTTTCAGCAGGTTCCCCACAATCATATACATACAGCTAGCTTGCTGTAATCTTAGCATACAGCATGCCGCTGATATATGACTAATCTACTACTATATGAGTAATCTACTGGCAGCAAAGTGAAAGGCCTGTACTGGACGCCGTGGGGTCTTTCATATAACTTGGTTTGTGGAGATAGCATGACATTGAAAGATAGTTTTCAAGCACGTTAGCATTTAGCTTCTATATAAACGGGGGTCCAAACTCACAAAGGCCCGATATATAACAATCATATTTCCAATCGCTTAGTCATTTTCTTTAATTGGCAGTTTCGCACCCCTAACGCCCCTCAACTACAAGAGCAGCCTTTCATTTCAATGCCCACCACTCTTAAGGCTTCGTTATTGTTCCACGTAAAGACTAAGCAATCGCTTCGAAACAGTCGTGAACCTGTTTTGGTTCTGCATCTGGTTAACGTCAGGTAAAGACTAACAAAAGTTGAGCACTGCTTGCAGCACTCACCTAATTATATATATATACATACATATATATATATATATATATATATATATATATAAATATATACATATATATATATATATATATTGTTATTAAACAAATATATATATATATTATCATTATATATATAGATATAATAAAATGGGTGTAATTTGAGGCAAATTTTATTTTCCCAAGACTCTTTGCTATTGGCAGTATATGGCTGTAAATGTAAACATTGACTGATGAATTGTTTGAACAATCATTGAGACTCCCACAATGCACGGTTCCTCACAGCATTATAATCCAGAGGGGCCGCTAGGGACCACAGCTCGCTGGGAGCGGGGGTGCCTGAACATGGCTCCTGAGCGGCTCCGTGCTGACACGGAGCCGCTCAGTTACAGCAGCGAGCCGCTCGGTGCTGTAACTGAGCGGCCATAAAGAGCGGCTCGGTGCCAATACTCTCACGGAGGACGTCACTCTCATTGAGGGGTCTCATGGGGACTTCTGCTGGCGACTTTATAGATGCTCTTTATTATACAGAGAGAAGGATGCTACAACCCAAGTACAAACTACCAATGAAAGCCAGCATGAGTGTGCACGCCAGAGTACAGGACCAAACACCTGGACGTAGAAACCCAAGATCACACACTGCTTGCTAAACATGCAGGGGTTGTCGGCCCTCCTTGCTGGGTGGCCCCTCCACCCCAGAGCAGCCGGGGGGTTCCTGGGACTGGGCTGGAGGTGGGGGGGTGGGGTTGGTGGTGGAGCAGTCCTGCGGTGCATCGTGTTCTGCCTAAGAAATGGAATAAGAACTGCTTCACGTCCTATTGCAGTTGTCACCACAAACATTTGACCATTGATTTAAAATGCGAATTCCTGAGAGGAAAAGAAAATGAGCTACTTTTGGCCAAAAACATGGAAGCCCAGCCATGTAAGGTTTTATAATTAAGATAACCAGTCGATATCAATGAAAAGTGTTTGTGAAGAAGTGAGGTTTCAACAAAGCTTCTTCACAGCACTCTTAATCTCAGGAATTCTTGTAAAATATCCAAACAGACATAAAGTGAGCAAGTGGCTCAAAAATAACAGTTTCCCGGCAAATGTCGACTCACTTTACAAATATTGTATAAACTGTTACAACCGGGTTGGTTAAGGGGTTAGGGTTAGGGTTAGGTTAAGCCTTAACCTAACCCTAAACCTAAACCTAGGTTAGGTTTAGGGTTAGGTTAAGCCTTAACCTAACCCTAAACCTCTTAACAGTTAAGGGGTTAGGTTAAGAGGTTTAGGGGTTAGGGTAATGTTAGGTTAAGGGGATAGATTTAGGGGTTTGTTAGGTTAAGTGGTTAGGTTTAGGGTTAGGGTTAAGAGGTTTAGTGGATAGGGTTATGCTAGGGCGATTGTTAGGTTAAGAGGTTAAGGGGTTAGGGTTATGGTTAGTGTTATGGCTAGGGCGATGGTTAGGTAGCACAATCAGGGTCCTGGCAACGATACGGTGAAACTCAAACATGTGTTTTCTTTAGGTTTGATTATTTTGAAAAGCCAAGAGCATTTCCGTCAATCCAGAGGAGTCCCAGAGGAGCGACACACAGCTGGACCTAGAAGTGGTGCTTGACCTAGAGCTGGAACCTAGAGGTGGAGCCTAGAGGTGGAGCTGGAACCTAGAGGTGGAGCTGGAACCTAGAGGTGGAACCTAGAGGTGGAGCTGGAACCTAGAGGTGGAGCCTAGAGGTGGAGCTGGAACCTAGAGGTGGAGCCTAGAGGTGGATCTGGAACCTAGAGTTGGAGCTGGAACCTAGAGGTGGAGCTGGAACCTAGAGGTGGAGCTGGAACCTAGAGGTGGAGCTGGAACCTAGAGGTGGAGCCTAGAGGTGGAGCTGGAACCTAGAGGTGGAGCTGGACCATCAGTTCTCACCCTCAGCTGCCCCATGAACCCAGTACCCCAGTATGACCCTTAACCATGTGACCTCTCTGTATCTGGCTCTCCTCCTCAGAGCAAGAAGAGAGGAGAAGGGTTTCATGACGCCAGAGAGAGAAGGGGCCCCTTATTTGAGCTGGCCCCCAGTTTACCGTTGCCACTAAAAGATGTACATTCCTATATCCAATTAACTCTCATGTTAAGGGATGATCAGTTAACTGGGGCACTGTCAGTGCGGTGTCTAATCCCGATACATAGGATGTTATGATTGGCCAGTGCATGGAGGAGGAACCTCCTCCATTGGAGAATATAACCTGAAGCCTGACTCCAGATCAGGTGTTCTTCAAACCAACTCAGGTTTTGTTGTTACTTTGTTTATTAGTCTTTATCTCTTAAACTGCGGCTTTCTCTACTTCTCTTATTTTGTTGAATTGTTAAAGCATTGCGTTTAATCTAGAGACAGTCTCTCACCTGATGAGGCGTGTCTTTGCTGCCCTCTTGAGGCTGAGTTGTGCGGGTGCGTTTTGGACCACCGTGAAGCGCCTGAAGTCGGTTCCAGCCCTCCACAGAGCGGCTGGTTGGGTTGAGGCCCTGAGGGGGGAGTCGAACTGGGAGGTCCCAGGTCCCCTTGAAGGCCGGCCAGGAGCTTCCTCTCTGTCACCAACAACGGGGTTGATCAACACTTGAGCCATGCCTGGAAGCTAGGCGCTGCTATCCATTAGACATGAAGGGATAGCATATTTTATTCTTCTACCTTGGAAACTCCTGGCATCAGATGTCCTCGGTCATCAGCAATGAAAGTGGTGTGACCTTCTAGAGCAGTGGGTCTCTTGACACACACACACACACACACACACACACACACACACACACACACACACACACACACACACACACACACACACACACACACACACACACACACACACGTTGAGTCAGTAACCCCACCAATAATGATGTAGCACCTACCAGACTATAACCTTCCAACTACTTAAAACCCTCGAAGTCCCCCTACCTGTCTGCATGGTTTAGAGACGCACCAGTTCTGCAGTCTCTGCGACTTGTAAGAACTCTCATACTGGAAATTGTAAGAAACAAAAATATATCAGTAAATGAACGAGAATGAAGCCCAGTAATCCAATTGTTGTGACTTTCTGACCTGGTTCGCTGAGTAATTCGACGACATTATTGATGTGTCGGCAGCTGCCTGCATGTGGATGTTTACTAGTTGCTTAGCTACGAGGCTCCTTTTGGTCTGGCCCAATCTGGCGTCTGTACCTCAAGTTTTATTTTATAAACTTTGGCAGAGATGTTTCATGACATAAATTAAAAATCTCACCAGCAGAAATATTGTACCAAGTGCATATATTTGTTATTTGTTATTTTTCTACGATCATAGATGCTCATAAAATCAAAAGGAGAGGAGATTTTAAATTATAAAAGGTAGGGCATTCTTCTTTTATCAACTCTTTGTATGATTATTGAATTCGCAAGGATCCCGGACAGATTTATGAAAAAAAACGAATTTGTAGAATATGTAGTTTTATCAAATATAAACCTGGTATTTCCTTCACTAGACGTTACATTGTGTCTTTATAACTCTGTTGCTTTATACGCAAAAAAGATGGTTACTCTGTTTTCATTAAAGTGTAGTTGTATTATAAATTATAAATACATCAATGCATTGTATGCATTTGACGTGCCCGTTGCGTTCACTGTGCTTGTGTCCGCTCCGGGACGACAGGTGGCGGTGGTTAGTGGATATACCGGTTCACACCACAGAAGAACAGTGTTACATAGTGATCAACATACAACCAGGAGAATGGGTGTTACAGGTTTTGTTATCATAACTATCGAATCTGAATAACGTTTACAGTCAGTGCGCCCTCCGTCACATGTCGGATGTCTTCTGTTGAAGAGCGGGAGCCTGGCGTGATTCACGTCTCCGCTGGAGTTTGTTAGCGGAGGGCTCGTGGGCTCCAGTGGCGGGCTCGTGGGCTCCAGCCTGAACCCAACACCCTGGTTCACCCAGCGGTCCACAAGCGTGCCTTGTTTAACGTTACTACGTGGTGAAGGGAGCAGCTCCACGGGGGATGGAGGACCCTTCCTCCAGGACTGCTCATGATGGACCCCCGGGGCAGGTAGCCAGAGGTGGCTCGGAATCAGGGGGGCCTGCTGCTCATGGTGGACCCCCGGGGAAGGCAGCCAGAGGCGGCTCGCACTCAGGGGGGCCTGCTGCTCATGGTGGACCCCCAGTGCAGGCAGCCAGAGGCGGCTCGGACTCAGAGACGGACGTTACCAGGGAAATTAAAACACACTTCCGCGTCTGTCGCTTTATCATGGAATCAGGTAACCGTCGAATGTCATAAATCGTTCTCTAATGTTTATGAAAAAAAATAAAGAAGCAATCTCAATGTGTCTGTGGTATTGTTTCCCGTAGGCTACTGCCGTAGTGTACCCGGGCTGACCCATTTTTGTGTATCATCGTTGTGTTTCATCGTTGTGTATCACTGTTGTGCATCATCGTTGTGTATCAC